>NC_056574.1:19442775-19737775 GCF_018340385.1 Cyprinus carpio | reverse complement strand
CTCTTTGAGCTCTGAGGTCTGCCATCTTTCAGCAGAATTAACAGATGATTCTTTAATTAGAGCAGGGCTGAAACAGTGTGAGTCCAAACTAACAGCCTTTTAATTACCACTCAAAAACACATAGCACTGAACTTTGCGAGAGTGGGTGTTGGTATATTGTATATCTCCTGGAAATCTGGCAAAACTGGGTATAAAGTTAGATTGAGAATTTCTTCAACTAAGGCACTAAAACTAACAGATAGTGTCTCCAGCATTGCTGGCTGCACATCAGGTAACACAAGTTCGAGTCACCCATCTCTCTCCCAATTTGATATCTGTTCCCTCTACATAAATAGCAAAAATAAATGTAAAAATTGGCTTAGTTCATTTTGGCCACATTTCAAATTCCTTTTATTCTTCCAGAACCAGACTAATCTATATTAAAACCATTAATAAAAAAAATTTAATAAATAAATATACGTAAATAATAAATATGACAACATTAAAAAAAAAAAACCTTGCATATTTTTTTAATAATGTAAATTATTTGGATAATTTAATAAATTATAACTTTGCCTCAGTTTTTGATTATTTCAATTAATTATTTCAATCAGTGTTTGATAATCAACAAAACATGTGAAGATCATGCTTCAGATAAAAACTAACTTGTGAATGTTTTTTTTTCTGTCATTCAAATCAAGCTGTAATTTTACATTTTTTTTTACATACATAAATGCAGGCTATGAAATTACATTAGCAAGAGCAATGAGACAATTGAATTGAATTGAACTGAATTTAATAAAATAAAATTAAATAAAATTAAATAGTTCCATCACTGTCATTTCCACAGTACATAATTTGGGATGGAAATGACACTTTGACAAAGTTTTTTATTTTTTATTTTTTTTTTTTTTTCAATGTTCATGTTATCTCTGAAAATTACAACATTTATTATTGAAAAGGCCCATAGTTAAACATTTTTTTTATTTTTTTGTTAACAAAAAATAATGTTTCTTAGTGAGTAAAAGAAAAGGGGACATGGAAAGAGAGAGTTACAGCATATCTCAAATCTGATGCACTTTCATGGATGTTTTCCTTCCTTGGCAAGCTCTCGGGGACTGATAACAAACTCAGAGATACACACACTCACACCTCACCAGACAACACTGTGAGACCACGAAGACTCCCAGTCAGCCAAGACGTCTAGATCCAAAACAGTGCTGAATAATTGAAGGGCTACACATGGCAAGGCTTAGGCTTTTCTGTGGACAACAGTAGAGCGTTTCAGAAATCAGCACATGAGGAATGATAAGTTAGAAAACACGGTAGTGGCAGTGACTTAAACAGCAGTTTAATAAAAGTAAAAGCTGAGTGTGTGTGGGTGCAATGTCTAAACATGTCTACATACAATAACTGATATATAAATATAATGGTGTATGTGTGAGCACACACTGTGTGCATATCTGTAAGCACATATGTTTAAGTTCTAGCCCTAGACTGTCATACACAACATAGATAAACAGCCACGAAACTATTAAGGGTAAAAGGGTTTTCAGCAGACAGCCAGTAGCTCTGCATTTCGTGCCAGAGTAAATGGGAATTGCATTTTGAAAAAATTGCAGCATAAAAATAGCATGTAATTATCCACAGCTACCAGACACTATCAACACATAAAACAATTACAAATTAAACCACCAAACTTTAAATGACACATTTTGTGAGTGTATTTGCCTGGCAGTAGTGCATTGTAGGTATGTATCTTGGCTGATACCAACAGGCCGAATGTATTCTGTATTAAAATGAAACATTTATGGCAAGCTGCACACACACAGAGACTCAAACAAGCACAAAGTGCCTCTGAATGCTGAGAATACCAAATTTACCACAAAAAAGAATGTCATGGAAATGGAAATCTGTCATGTAATGTATCAGTCACACTTCAAAACACAGATTCACAAGCACACACATTTACATACACATTCAGACGGCACGATGACAAAGACTGGACGTATTTCAAACTGGCAATGGATGTATAGCCTGAATCTATTTACAGTGAGAAAAAGAGCACAATATGCTTAACCATTTGGGGGGGGGGGGATCACATTTCCACTGTTCAAACTATTTAGTTTTAGATTTTTTCAGTTGTGAAGGGTATGGAAGATCACTTTTTTGTGTTTTCATATAGAGAGCTTAGAAATGTAAGCTTGATATATAAGAATCTGTGTGTGAGTGTTTGTGTACAAAGCCACATATGCATTGGATGTGCCCATGTGTTAGCTGAAATATAAGACCATCTGGTGATCACAAGACGCAACCTCTCTGATCTGACGCCTACAGACTCGAGCCACAGAACAATGTGTCAAGAAATCATAATTTTTCACACCCCGGCTTTGAAAATAAATAATGGTGGCACTAACAGTACAAATTCCTCACAGAGCTGGAGTTGACACACATAAAGCTCAAAATAGTTGAATTACCAAAGGACCAAAAGCACACAAACCAGAGCTTGTTCAGTGTCAAAACAGCAGCCACAACAAAACTACCAAAACATTATACTGCAACAAAATAATTAGCAATTATGTCTTAAATATAACATGTCTTGCACACTGCCAAAGATACTGTGTTAATTTGAAAGTTACTCTGGTTTCCTAGCAACAAAAAAGATATTGCAGGATAGTTCAGGCAGTTATTATTTAATGAATTATATATAATATAATAATTACAACAATAATAATTTAAACTATAAAATATAATACATAAAATATATTAAATCAATGTTATTTTTATAGTATAAAGTATGATTATTATATCATTATGTTCTTTTAAAATGACTATTACTGACAAATGACATATATATATATATATATATATATATATATATAAATAAAATGACTTATTAAGATTATTAAACTATTACTAGCCCAATCCAGAGTCAGAAAACAATAAAAGGATTGAACATGAGTGACACTGTCAGATGAACAACTGATTGAAAGAAAAGATGATGTTACGAAAAGCATAACTACATATACAAGCTTATATGCAAAAGCATATCTAAGAGCTTGACCACATGCTTGTCAATTTTGACGAAACAGAATGCATCTCTAAGCACACACACATGCAGAAGAGCATGTAAGAAACAGGCATCTTTGAAGAAGACTGCGCTGTCACTTACTCATTTGAACCGACAAGGACGATGGTTAGTCCGCTTTGGAAGAGGACAGGTTGAAGGAATCCAGTGTAAAGTCATTATTCCAGTGGTGTCCGGCAGCACTCATGGGTTTCTCTGTATGTGTGTGTGTGTGTATGAGCGTGCATTAGAGTGTTATACTCATGTGAGGACACTGCGATGCGTGAACATGTGAAGAGGGCAGAATGTGACACCAGCAGGATGAGCAGCCAATCAGAGCGTGCGTTCAGACAAACAGGGCACTCTGTGACTTTCTCTCATCCCTTACCCCTCTCTCACCTACTTTTCCTCCCTTATTTCCTTTCTTGCTTTAGGGGAGAAGAGGAGAGGGTGATAATGGGAGACTGTCCGTCATGATAGTGGATGACCCAGATTCAGAACAAGAGAGGGAGAAAGGAAGAAGAAGCTGGATGGAGTGAAAGAGAGAAAGTATGAAGAGCAGAGAAAGAGAGGAAGAAGTGGGGAAGGTAGCGTGGCCATGGTGATTTGATTAGACCGGCTGATCATGAAGCAGAAGAGATGAGAGATCCTCATCGGAAAGAGGAAAGAGGAAAGAGGGAGAGAGAAAGAGGGGAGAGGGACAGAGTGAGAAAGAGTGTGTGGAAAGGAGGAGGAGCAGGAGGAGATCTGCAGAAACACACAGCGCCTCACTGTGGTAAGCATGCATGATACATACATGCACACACACACACATATACATATATACTTTTTGTTGATTAAAAAAATATTTTATATACATACATAAATTTGATTAAATGTTATTTATTTTCTGTGTAGATTTTGTGTAAACAAAACTATGGTGTACAAAATGAAACATACATATACACATTTAATTTTATTGATTATTATTTAATTTATTTATGTTATTGATTGTTTATCAATTACTAAATGTTGTTGATTTAAAAAAAATACTGGGCATTTTATGCGTCAACAACACATTTACACAAACATACATGATTGCTGTGACTTATTCTGAATGCTTTTTGCAGTGAAGGAACACTTTAAAATGGACATTTGCCTCAAAAGTCATTTATCAGAAAGCCTCAGTCAGCAGAGACCAAGACTGACCTCTTCCAACACACTTAAGCTTCAACACTGATGTAAAAATGTAAATGTCTAAGAGATGAAGGGAATGAGGAAGCAGCGAGACGTGCTGCGCATGGCTGCACAACGTTAAACAGAAGCAATGCAGCTCATCCACACCATACTGTAAGACTTACATTAATCACATGCTCTCAGAACAGTATCACTGCAACCAACACAATCTGTACCATTTTAGACAGCAACAATGAATAATATGAAATAAAAACAAGCATTTATGGTAACAGAGGAGTCAGCATTATTGTCAGGACAGCACCAGGTTGGCACAGTTTATCAGCACCATGGACAGCCCCAGTGCACCTCTCAATGCAAAAAGCAGCATTTTCAACAACACTTAAGATGTGCACGAACAAAGATCTTAAAGAGCAGCTCCACGTAGAGGTAGACAAATGTTAGAGGCAATTTGAATACACAATGCAATTATCATAGGGCCGAGTATTCTGTCATGGGCCTTGTACAAGGATCAAGTGAAGATGTAAATCTTTTAGAGAGGGGAATGAATAAAAAACGGAGATTCAGATGGGAAAGTCACAGTATGTATGATGTAAAGATCGAATGATTGCACTCTCAGTGGGACAGAAAGAGAACAATCTTTCTCAAGAGCCGCCCATCACTTGCCCTTGAACTCACAGCATCGTTTGTTCTCTTTCCTCAAGTATTTAAAAAAAAATAATAATTAAAGGGAGGCATATCATCTAAATCAGAATTTTCCTTGCGCTTTTGAATTAAAACAGCCTGATGTACTAGTACACCAAATATTACAAACCCTCGTCTTTATCATTTGTGAAAATGAAAATACACAAAATGTGTCATTCAACCATCTTTGTTCCCAAAAAGATTTTCAGTCTGACTAAAAAGTTGTGCAGTACATATCAGTCACAAATCACAACTGAGATCATTTCTGTATAGATTTAAATAAAAAGTTCACCCAAAAAAGAAAATTCTGTCATCATTTACTTAACCTTATGATGTTCCAAGCCTGAAATGTCAGAAAGAAAAAATAAATCTGCCTTATTTTTTTGTCCATACAATCAAAGTCAAGGGGGTCCAATGTTGTCTTGACAACAAAAAATGTATTTAATTGTGTGCTCTGCTTTTGTGTTCCACAGAAGAAAGAAACAGTATACAGGTTTGGAACGACATGAGGGTCAGTAAATGATGACAGAACTTTCAATTTTAGGTGAACTATGCCTTTTTAAGTATAGTAGCAAACACAACCTGCCTAATTGAGAGGGAAGTTGGAAAAAGGCCATGTTAAACTACATTATGACTCTTTTAGAGAACTGAGAGGACAAAAACTATAAGTGAACATCTAAAAAAGTAATTATGCACCCTACAAGGTTTTAAAAATGGATTTCCAGGTTGTTCTCTTCCACTCATTCTCTCTTCTTCTCTCCCTCTCTTTTTAGTAGGTGGTATCTTTATATTGAGAAAGACCCCGTCACCCTCTCTGTCTCTACAGTGCTTATCTCTATCACACATACTTCTGCCTTCTCCTCCCTCCTCCCCTCTCTCTCCTCGCCTAAACTAGATATCGCTGCTTTCATTTTCTCTCTCCTCCTTTGCTTTGTTTTTTGTTCACTTTGGGGACAAAGAATAAGTAATCTCTGCATCTTTTCAATCTGTCACTCAGCCGGAGAATGGCAGAGAAGCGGAAAAGAGGAAGAGAAAAAAACAAAACTGAGGAGAAAAGATGGATGGGGTCTTTTGATTTTAGAGTGCTTGTTAATTTTCCCCAGCTGTCGTTTACAAAGAACAGCGCATGCACGGCTATAGATAGACGCTGAACAGTTTAGCGCTATTGCAACCTTCATGACTCATTATGCTGAAAAGAGTTCGTGGAAAGTTGATCAATCTTTTTCGACCTTGAAACCTTTCATCTGACATAAGCAATTTATAGCTTGATTTTAATGTGATAAAATAGACCAGGTTTGCTGTCTGATGTCTTTAAGATAAACAAACAACAACCATAGCAATAGCCAATCTTAACACAATATACACACAATAATCATATTAAGAGTGAGTTAAAGAAGGACAGAATAAATATCAGACCGAGTGTGCAAATAAAGTCTTATGTGCTGCACAGTCTCGATTTAGATTCAGATTTAGATGGCGAAATAGATTAAACCACAATCATATAATAATACATTTTAGTAACACTTTACAATAAGGTGTCATTTGCTAACATGAGTTAATGTATTATCTTACATGAACAAACAATGAACAATACATTCATTACACTATTTTTTAATCTTTGTTAAATTTAATGAAAATAAAGTCATTGATTGTTCGTTCATGTTAGTTCACAGTGCATTAACTCATGTTAACAAATACAACTTGTGATTTTAATAATGCATTAGTAAATGCTGAAATTAACATGAACTAAGAATAATAAATGCTGCAGAAGTATTGTTCATTATTAGTTCATGTTAACAAATGTAGTTAACTAATGTTAACTAATGAACCTTATTGTAAAGTGTTACCTACATTTTATATATAATAAAATTGACGCATAAATAAAAAAGTATTTAAATGATGCAGGTGTCAGTGTACACTGTTATATAAACAACAATAGTTTGCAGAGACTGTCACATCACTGTTAAATATTTTTTTTATTGTGTTATATTATAATAAAACAATATTATATACTGCTAATCTACTTCTTCTTCTTATTATTATTATTATTATTATTATTAATAATAATAATATTATTATTATTATTATTATAGAAGTTGTGTAAAAATTGACTAATCAGATTGGAGCTTGCCAGATCAAGAAACTGAATTTAACTGATATTAAACTAAGTTTTGCAGTATGCATCTGATTATGGTTCGTGGATGTGTCGTCTGAGCCTGCAAATTAACCCTAGCCCCTAAAATCTATTTAATTTAACATAACGTAACACATTACCATACACTGAATCACTTAGTTTTGAGAAACTTAAAAAAATTACATTAAATCCACACCTGATTAGCTTGTGACAATCCTTATCAGCTTCCCTCCATTCATACAAAACACAAACGTCCCAG
This sequence comes from Cyprinus carpio, assembly GCF_018340385.1. Classification (NCBI taxonomy): domain Eukaryota; kingdom Metazoa; phylum Chordata; class Actinopteri; order Cypriniformes; family Cyprinidae; genus Cyprinus; species Cyprinus carpio. Next base: position 19,730,479 of record NC_056574.1, on the reverse strand, counting down.
GGAAGAGAATTTAGGTGGAGGAACATTAGCTAAGCCTTCCTGTGCTCACTAATGCTCTCTGAAAGTCATGACCAGTCTGTTTCCTGCCACTGATTGCTGCGTGTGACTCATTCCTCACAATCTGGATAGACCGCAGAGCACATGAGAGGAATATAACACCAATCAGTTGAAAAAGTTAGCTTAAACCACTTCAAATCATGGGATCCGACGAGGCCTCCAACAATGCTTGGTTATTTTTAATGCGTAATGAATGTATTTACAATATGCCGCAGTGGCTGTCAAGTAAACTGCCTACTTCACAACAGCTGGCACAATGAGAAAAGTTCACAGTACAGTTCAGAAAAACATGAGTTTACAGAGTGAATACATTTTAAAGCTTACAGTGCATGACCCCTGGCTACATATTATAAATCTCATTGTAAACAGACCAACAGAAACCACTTTTACATATGCAAAGACTGTGGCTATCCGAATGATCTATCTCAATATGAATAGTGGATTGCTTCATGGTTTCCCATGGTAGTTTGGCTCTGGCATTCTCTTCTGATGTGCTGCACTAATTGGCCTGTGCTGTCAAAGGCCACAGAGCATAATATGAAAGAAGAAAGTATCGGCATCAAAAGACATCAGCCGGAGCACCTATTGTGAGAAAACTTCTCTGTCTCTCCTCACTGTCACATTCATTCCATCATTCCTCACTGCTGCACAGATTTAATTTCCTCTTGACTACTCATTCTTAAAATAAAGCACCTTATGCCGGGTTCACACGGATCGGTGTTCTTGTCACACTGCACGACTGTCTGGGGTACAATCTAGTTGCTGTTGTGTGCAAACTACACGACGGATCGGCGACAGGGGGTCACACATTACACAACTTCTCCATAGGAAGAATTGCTGACAACTCCGTCTGGTCTACAAACTACGCTTTACAAACAAACATGTCAGAATTGATACCAGAAATAATGTTAAGATCATGCGAGAGACAGGCATTCGCACGCAAGAATGGATTTATTCCTGTCAAAACAAGTAGCCAGCTAAAAGCTTGCAATCCAAGCTGTTTGTACACTGGTTTGCAGTGAAAAATAAAAAATAATATGAAGAAGAAAAGCTTGCTGATGTTCTGTTGCATGTCTATTATGACTCCTCCCACTGAACTTCCCCTTGCCCTGTATCATGCTTTTTCATTGGCAGTAGGTCATCGCCGATGCCATTTCCGGTCAAAACACATATCACACTGCAGGACTGTGAGCCGCAGAGATGTCCAGATATTTAGCATGCCAAATATCTCATGGGCATCAGCACTTCTCTCAGATCACGTCTTTGATAAGACACATTGTGCGATTGTCACTCATGTCTACAAACAAGGTTTGTCTCCACTGTTGGGCATTTGTTGGCGATTTCCACAAAACTGTCGGCGAGTGAAAATCAGGGCTAAAATCATGCAGTGTGAACCCGAAATTAGATCCAACAAATAACCATTTGTACTATTCAAGATTAGGTTGACTCCATAGTTTTATAGAGAAGTTACTGTTTTATTATTATATATTTATTACAGTTTCTTCAAATTGGTTTCTGTTTTTTTAGCACAAACAAAGTGGGGAGACTGAGACCGAAAATTTCAAAATATTTTTTTCTTTTAAAACCTGGTAAAAATAAATAAATAAATAAAGAAAGAAAAACAGTATGAAAAGTAGTAGGAATATGATATATATTCATATAAATATATATAAATATTGTATATATACTTTATATATACAGTGCTGCTTGAAAATTTGTGAATCCTTTAAAATTTTCTATATTTCTGCATAAATATGACCCAAAACATAATTAGATTTTCACACAAATCCTAAAAGTAGACAAAGAGAATCCATTCAAACGAAGGAACCAAAAATATATACTTTGTCATATATTTATTGAGAAAAATGATCCAGTGTTAAATATTTGTGTGTGGCAAAAGTATGTGAATCTTTGCTTTAAGTGTCTGGTGTTGACCCCCTTTTGCAGCAATAACTGCAAGTAACGTTTCTTGTAAGTGTTGATCAGTCCTGCACAACGGCTTGTAGGAATTTGGCCCATTCCTCAGTACAGAACCACTTCAACTCTATGATGTCGGTAGGTTTCCTCCTATAAACTGCTTGCTTCAAGTCCTTCTGCAAATTTTCAATTGGATTAAGGTCCGGAATTCGACTCAGTCATTCCAAAACATTAACTTTGTTCTTCTTTAACCATTCTTTAGTAGGAAGACTTGTGTGCTTGGGTCGTTGTCTTCCTGCATGACCCGCTTTCTCTTGACAATGTCCTGACATTTTCCTTTAGAATTTGCTGGTATAACTCAGAATTCATTGTTCCAACAATGATGTTATGTTGTTATTGAGTTGTTGGAGAGATGTAGTGACATTTTATTTTACTAACACCACCATGTTTCACAGATGGGATAAGGTTATTATACTGGAATGCATTGTTTTCTTTCTCCAAACATAACTCTGCTCATTTAAACCAAAATGTTCTATTTTGGTCTCATTCATCCTCAAAACATTTTTCCAGTATTCCTCTGGCCTGTCCACATGATCTTTAGCAAACTGCAGATGGACAGCAATGTTCTTATTGGAGAGCAGTGGCTTACTTCTTGCGACTCTGCCATGGACACCATGGTTATTCGGTGTTCTCCTGATGATGGGCTCATAAACATTAACATTAGCCAATGTGAGAAAGGCCTTTAGTTGCTTAGAAGTTAGCCTGCAGTCCTTTCAAACCTAGTGGGCTTTTACACGTCTTGCTTTTAGAGTGATCTTTATTGGTGGACCACTCCTGGGGAGGGTAACAGTGGTCTTGAATTTCCTCCATTTGTACACAGTCTGTCTGATTGTGGTTTTGTGGAGTCTAAACTCTTTAGAGATGGCTTTGAAACCTTTTCTAGCCTGATGAGCAACAGCGAGGTCCTCAGAGATCTCATTTGTTCGTGCCATGATACACTTCCACAAACATGACAAACTTTGACAGATCCCTGTTCTTTAGATAAAACAGGGCACACACTGACACCTGATTAAAAACACCTCTGAACAGATGGACTCTCAATTCACCTTCAAATTAACAGCTAATCCTAGAGATTCACATACTTTTGCCGCTCACAGATATGTAATATTGGATCATTTCCTGAGTAAATAAATGACAAAGTATATATTTTCATCTCATTTGTTTGATTGGGTTCTCTTTGTCAACTTTCAGGACTTGCATGAAAATCTGATAATTTTTTTCTATGCAGAAATACAAACAATTATAAAGGGTTCACAAACTTTCAAGCAGCACTGTGTATATATATATATATATATATATATATATATATATATATATATATATATATATATATATATATATATATATATATATGCATGAATCCCACAATTACATTCATAATATCCTTCTTAAACTCCAGCTCAAAGCATCAACATTTGTATCAAATATGGAAGCTGCACCACACACACGGAAAATGCCATAGAGCACAACATTTATCCCAGGCCTGCTAATGATGTGTGCAAACAATTAAGAAAAAGACAAAAGCTTTTCGATTCTTTGTCTCGCAATCCAAACACAATACAATCTAATCTGCACAGCAGACAGAGGGAATAAAGCTGCTGTCTGCATTAAAGTTCCTCTGTGGTTTAAAACAGTATTTCACATTCCAGCACAAACCAAGAAGTAAAACCTCCAGCCACTTCTAAAAGCACTTGGACCCGATCCAGAAACAACCTGGTCAAAACTTACTGCATGGAAGTATGGAGTCCGGTGAATAAAAGCCCTCCCCGTCCAGCCCAAACAGCAGGTAGTCTTCCTGCAGCATTACTATCAGCCCAAAAAGTGTTGGATGTGATGTGATGCTACAGCCCACTACTGTTCAAATGCATATTTAATGTACCATCCCCCCATGTGCGTGTGCATACATATGTGACCACACATAGGAAATGCTTTACATAATGGTACACACACACACACACACACACACACACACACACACACACACACACACACATACACATACACATACACATACACATACACACACACACACACACACACTTTAAGCACTTACATCTGTACTGTACAGCATCGCTATTCTGAACAGAAACATGCACCAGAGGGCACAGAAGCACTTAAGATAAAACCCCTTCATTTTTTTTCTAGATGGGGAGGAAATTTTTGATCTCTTTGAGCTTTGGGCGCGCGCGGCCGTGCACTTCTTCCACCGCTGCCGCGCAGAAGAAATAATGTGCCGCGCACACGCATAAATGAGTTGGGGAAAGCTATTTGCAAAAGCGAATGAATTGCAATGCTCGGGTAAACCGCTATAGAGTTGATATCACGATAGAGTTAGAACCGGTGAATGCGGTTTACAGTTTCATAGAAAGGGAATGATGTGCGCCAAATGAGTCGCTGTTGAAACCGAATATTTTAATGGTTGCGTAGCCTACGAAATAGCTCAACTCGAGAGCCGACGCAAACGCAATGACATGTGAAATAAAACGTCATCATGTATTAAAGAAGAGTGGCTTGATTAAGTGCTGGAAACAGCGGATGATGGGCACAGAACGGTAACAAAACTCAGAGACATTTACAGTCACACAGGTGTAGTGTGCAAACTGTACATCATAGGGATGTTTAGATAGCTATAGAAGAATTGACGTTCACGTTTTTTGTTTTTTTTATATTTAACTTACAGATCTCAGTTTAAATGCTTCAGTTTCTATTCTATTCTATTCTATTCTATCAGTTTAAATGCTTCAGTTTGTTTTGATATTATATTATGTTAGGCCTATATTATTAACCTAATAAATAACTGACCTTGTTTTTTAATGAAGTCTCTGCTAATCAAGGATGTATTTATTTTATCGAAAATACAGAAGAAAAAACAGTAATATTGTGAAACATTATTGCAATTTCTAATATTGGTTTCCTGTTTTAATATACTTTAAAATAGAATTTATTCCCGTGGAGCAAAGCTGAATTTTCAGCATCATTACTCCAGCCTTCAGTGTCATATTATCCTTCAGAAATCATTCTAATATGCTAATTTATTATCAGTGATGAATCTGTTGTGCTGCTTAATATTTTTACTTTTTTTTTTTTTTTTGGAACGTTTTTACTTTTTTCTTTGATTCTTAGATTAATAAAAAAGTTTAAAAAGAACAGCATTTATTCAAAATAGAAATCTTTTCTAAAAATATGTCTTTATTATCACTTTTTTAATCCATTTAACACATTCTTGCTGAATAAAAGTATTAATTTCTTTCTAAAAAGAAAAAAAAAATATTGACCACAAACCTTTTAGTAGTGTATATTGTAACACAAACATTTCTATTTTTGAATAAACACTGTCCTTTTTAACTTTTTTATTTATCAAAGAATCCCGAAAAAAATATCACAAGTCCCAAAAAATATTATGCAGCACAACTGTTTTCCAACATTGATTATAAATCAGCATATTAGAATGATTTGTGAAGGATCATGTGACACCGAAGACTGGAGAAATGATGCTGAAAATTGCTTTGCTTCATAGGTATAGATTTTTTTTTAAAGTTAATTAATATAGAAAACGTTTATTTTAAATTGCAATAATATTTCACAATATTATTTTGTGAAATAATATTCAATATTTTTATCAAATAGATACAGGCCTTGATGAGCATAAGAAACTTATTTAATAAACATTATTGATCCCAAACTTTTGAATGGCAGTGTATTATACTGTATATATATATATATATATATATATATATATATTGATCCCAATAATATAATATAATATAAAGTTTTCTCAGGTAATCTAAAATGTACATCATTTAGTCACGGGTCAAATTAAATACAAATAGCACATTAAAGTTAAAAGTTACACACTTTTTTTTGTGCGCGCTGTACATGTCTCGTATAAAGAATGTTTTTGCACAGGTGGCCGAAATGTCCGCCCAATAGAGAAAAGTTTTGCTCAGCAAGAAAAAAAATTAGAGAGAACATTGGAGGAAAGGATGATAATTGGAAAGAAATGAACAAAGTGATGCTAAATGCATCACAATATAAATACTGTATTTGTATTTATATTTAAACCCAATAACTGTACGAAGATACACATTTTAAGGATAATACATGCAAAAAAAATCTTTGCATACCAACCAACCTGCAGTAAAAATGTGCTAAAGGTTGATCCTTGATTTTAAATGACAGAATTAACCTCTTTTCAACCCCACAGACAATACTGAAAACACATCAACAAAAAACAGCAGCAAAAAGCCAGTCATCATCAGTCGCTCAGTAAACACATCTCAATCCTGCTCTCTTTATCTTCTTTCTCTTCTCTTCCGCTCTCTGCCAAATTACCTCCTTTCTGCTGCCTCCGATTAAAGTGATTATAAGACTGTGGTGTGAAGCGTATGTGTGTGCAGAGAAAAGAGGAATAACATGCTGATTATAGCTAATTGAAAGCATGCATGTGGCTGAAGTCGTCAGTGCCTTGAAATGATGCATCAGAATTTGTCCAGTTATCATTTCTGTATGTTTACATACTTGCATTAATGTACATGCATAAACTTATATGGCAACATAATGACATTAGAAGCATATCCTTAATGTGATATGAATCTGAAGGAAACAAAATTTTTATTGGAAATTAATGTTCGCAGTGTCTTCATTTCATCCATTGGGACTTGATTAGATCGGGAAACATTAGGCAGCCCATTAGGCTATGAATTTATTTGTTAGCATTTTTGTTCACCATTTTTAAAGGCATGGAAATTTATTACATATGTACAGTATATAGTAAGTTATAAATTATACAAAAAAATTATACAGTTTTTACTTCACAGTAACATGTATTATGAAAGTAAACATGATTTCATGTTGTCTTTTTAAAGGTAATTTTTTCATTGTTTAAATTACAAGGATGTTCTGACATAAAATTTCCAATAATAAAAAAGCCAATAATTATAGCAAATAGTCAATAAATGGCAGATTCTAAAATTCTATATTATTTTGTCTAAATAAATGATAAAAATCTTTTAAATGTTACAAGTGAATTTAACATTTAATTTATATTGTACAGTATGAAAAATTTATATTTATTTTGGGATTTGGTAATACTAATTTTAACAGCATTATTAAATTATTTTTTTAAGATTAACTTTATATGAGTGTTAGATGATAACAAAAATAATCTAAATATAAAAATAGTGTAAATGAGAATGCACAATTAAATATCTTAAAGTATCAATAATCTATAAAATAAATAATATTAGATTTATTGATATGCCACAGATATATTGTGCATCCCCAAAATACAGTCGAGCCAAAATTTATTCAGACACCTTCAACATTTCACACATTATCACAATTTATTCGCTATAGAAAATGGTAATAAAATATGACAAGAACTCAGAGTTAAACTGTGTCAGAACAAATTCATCTTGATAATGTCAGATAACACTTAAGCAAAACATGGTCAGGTCATAGTGTCTGAATCATTTTTCGGTTTTACTGGTAGTCCATTGAATGAAAAATTTTGGGGTACAATATGTCACAGTTTACTTTATTTTGCTATCCTAACTTAACCTAACATAAATTATCTATAGTGTCGTGCACCCATTAGTAAAATAATAATAAACATTATATCTGGTGTCTGAATAATTTTTGGTTTGACTGTACCTTATATTCAAGCTAAAAATGCAGAGACAACTCACTAAAAAGCGTTGACAAGCCAAGAAAACATTGCAATAAAAACACTGTCATTATATCTGCACATCTGTTTAGTGATGCTAGTGGCACAGAAAATTAAAATCTTTAAACACTCTCAGCAGCTTCACAGGTGTAAAACATGTAAAGCAATGATAACTTTACAAAACACATTCACAGCATAGAAATGGCAGGCCTTGTTCACTAGAGCACCGTGTACGCTGAAGGTCGAGTTGACGGAGCATAGCTCACAGCCATGTAGAGAACAGCAGGATCTGTGGCTCAGGGCTCTATGTTGAAAAGTGGGCGGACATTGGCTGTCAGTAGCCTTTATGCACACTGAACAAAAGATGGAAGGAATAATCCAGAGGGAGAGAGGAAAGAGAGATCGCAATATCACAGCAATTCACGTGTCAAACAGAGAGAAGGAAAGGAAGGATAAGAGAGAAAGAGAGCCAAATCTATACTGTTTAATATGCAATGCATTTAAAAGTCAGATCATGCAGGACAAGAGGAGCAGGATGAGTGGGGAGGAGAGGAAATTTTAGACACAACTAGGTACAGTGGTATTGGTGTCCTTGTTTGTTTCGAGGAACTCGTTCTCATTCTCCATATCAGTTACACATACACACACACACTGGGCACTGTGAATACCACTGCCTCAATTAGATCTTGCATTATTCAAAGAGCATTAAACCTCAACAGCATAATGCAATTGTTTGGTAACGTTTACAGTGAGGTTTACGTTAGTGTTCAGACGATGTTTAGGTTTAGTGCAGAGACGTTTACGTTAGTGTTCAGAATATGTTTAGCTTTAGTGCAGTGACGTTTACGTTAGTGTTCAGAATATGTTTAGGTTTAGTGCAGTGACGTTTACGTTAGTGTTCAGAACATGTTTAGGTTTAGTGCAGTGACGTTTACATTAGCATTCAGAATATGTTTAGGTTTAGTGCAGTGACATTTACGTTAGTGTTCAGACGATGTTTAGGTTTAGTGCAGTGACGTTTACATTAGCGTTCTGAGTATGTTTAGGGCAGTGACGTTTATGTTAGTGTTCAGAATATGTTTAGGTTTAGTGCAGTGACGTTTACGTTAGTGTTCAGAATATGTTTAGGTTTAGTGCAGTGACGTTTATGTTAGTGTTCAGAATATGTTTAGGTTTAGTGCAGTGACGTTTACATTAGCGTTCTGAGTATGTTTTAATGCAGTGACGTTTATGTTAGTGTTCAGAATATGTTTAGGTTTAGTGCAGTGACATTTACGTTAGTGTTCAGACGATGTTTAGGTTTAGTGCAGTGACGTTTACGTTAGTGTTCAGATGATGTTTAGGTTTAGTGCAGTGACTTTATGTTAGCGTTCTGAATATGTTTAGTGCAGTGACGTTTATGTTAGTGTTCAGAATATGTTTAGGTTTAGTGCAGTGACTTTACATTAGTGTTCAGATGATGTTTAGGTTTAGTGCAGTGACATTTACGTTAGTGTTCAGACGATGTTTAGGTTTAGTGCAGTGACGTTTATGTTAGTGTTCAGAATATGTTTAGGTTTAGTGCAGTGACTATGTTAGCGTTCTGAATATGTTTAGTGCAGTGACATTTATGTTAGTGTTCAGAAAATGTTTAGGTTTAGTGCAGTGATGTTTACGTTAGTGTTCAGACGATGTTTAGGTTTAGTGCAGTGACATTTACGTTAGCGTTCTGAATATGTTTAGTGCAGTGACGTTTACGTTAGCGTTCAGAATATGTTTAGGTTTAGTGCAGTGACGTTTTACGTTAGTGTTCAGACGATGTTTAGGTTTAGTGCAGTGACGTTTACGTTAGTGTTCAGAATATGTTTAGGTTTAGTGCAGTGACGTTTACGTTAGTGTTCAGACGACGTTTAGGTTTAGTGCAGTGACATTTACGTTAGTGTTCAGACGATGTTTAGGTTTAGTGCAGTGACGTTTACATTAGCGTTCTGAATATGTTTAGTGCAGTGACGTTTACGTTAGTGTTCAGAATATGTTTAGGTTTAGTGCAGTGACGTTTACGTTAGTGTTCAGACGACGTTTAGGTTTAGTGCAGTGACGTTTACGTTAGTGTTCAGATGATGTTTAGGTTAAGTGCAGTGACGTTTATGTTAGCGTTCTGAATATGTTTAGGTTTAGTGCAGTGACTTTACATTAGTGTTCAGATGATGTTTAGGTTTAGTGCAGTGACGTTTACGTTAGTGTTCAGAATATGTTTAGGTTTAGTGCAGTGATGTTTACGTTAGTTTTCAGACGATGTTTAGGTTTAGTGCAGTGACGTTTACGTTAGCGTTCAGAATATGTTTAGGTTTAGTGCAGTGATGTTTACGTTAGTTTTCAGACAATGTTTAGGTTTAGTGCAGTGACATTTACGTTAGCGTTCTGAATATGTTTAGTGCAGTGACGTTTACGTTAGCGTTCAGAATATGTTTAGGTTTAGTGCAGTGATGTTTACGTTAGTTTTCAGACAATGTTTAGGTTTAGTGCAGTGATGCTTATGTTAGTTTTCAGATGATGTTTAGGTTTAGTGCAGTGACGTTTTATGTTAGTTTTCAGATGATGTTTAGGTTTAGTGCAGTGACGTTTTACGTTAGTGTTCAGAATATGTTTAGGTTTAGTGCAGTGAAGTTTACGTTAGCGTTCAGATTACGTTTAGGTTCAGTGCAGTGACATTTACGTTAGCGTTCAGACAATGTTTAGGTTTAGTGCAGTGATGTTTACTTTAGGGTTCAGAGTATGTTTAGGTTTAGTGCAGTGACGTTTACGATAGCATTCAGAATATGTTTAGGTTTAGTGCAGTGGCGGTTTCGTTAGCATTCAGACGATGTTTAGGTTTAGTGCAGTGACGTTTACGTTAGCGTTCAAACAATGTTTAGGTTTAGTGCAGTGGCAGTTTCGTTAGCATTCAGACAATGTTTAGGTTTAGTGCAGTGACGTTTATGGTTCAGTACAGTAATGTTTACATCGGCATTCAGATAAGATGATGTTCAGGTTCAGTGCAGTGGCATTTAAATTAGAGTTCAAAATGTGTTTATGTCCAGTACAGTGATGGTTATGTTAACAGACTGTGTTTAGGTTCAATGCAGGTCATGCATGCATGAATTAATCACAAGCTATTGTCATTATGGAGGGAACGTCTGTTTCGGGCTCAAACAATGTTTAGGCTAAGCATATTTGACATTTAATTGAGTGTTTATGCACTGTAACAGAGTTGTTGTTATTCATTGTTAGGTTGTGTAAAAAGCATATTTTTTTTGTAAGTTGACTCGATTAATCTTAAAAGCTCTTAATCAATTCCTATATGCATGACCTTCCTTTGTTTCTTCTACACTTCACTCTCATTGGTTTAGAAACCCCAAGCAGCAGCGGACATGGATTTTCCTTTAGCCATGATGCTTAATCGTGGTTGTTGAAATCTGCTGAAATGACTGTAGATGGAATCTCATAATCTGTGCACTTGTGAGTCCTTGTTTCTCAGTGGACAAACACACACATGCAGTACTCAATCTAATACACGTACTTTCACACTCTCTGGCATTTCATACCAACTGGTAGGAAAAGTATGTTTTTTTTATTAATATTAAAACACAGAAGCCCTCCCACGGGAAACACTCATGCCCTGCATCAGTAATTCCAGAGGTTCATGAATATTTGAAGATTCCATACCTGAGATGTGACAGGAACAAAGAATGTAAGAAAGAAATGCAACTGAGTGCACAAGAGAGATTTACAGCCTGAGAGAGAGAGAGAGAGAGAGAGAGAGAGAGAGAGAGTGAGAGTGTGTGTGTGTGTGTGTGTGTGTGTGTGTGAGAATGACAGAGAGAAAGAGAGTGAAAGAAATGCCACAGTTTTTGTCATCTAAGTGGATTTCTGAGTGACAAGAGCTGTGAACAGTTATTGATGGCATTCCAAGATGGCCAAAAAAAAAAAAAAGAGGAAGGCAACTCTTTGCAAAGTTCTAGAAAGTTCACTGAAACACACCCAGAGCATCTTGCCCAGGCAGATGCCAGCCAGTAAAAAAGACACCACTTTGATACCTGTCCAACTGTGATGACATCACATCCAGTCCACACAGCAGGGGGCAACAGATGGTTTGTGTCATCTGCTATCTACTACGGGTGCTTTCTAAAACATCTTCCGTCTTGCAAAAGATGTGGTGATGGAAGATGAAAAGATGAACACATAAAAGCGGGAATAAAAGTGAAGGAGGTTTCTTTCAAATGTCTCCATGACAACGGCATCTGTTTTCTAAATGACATCTGAGTTACAATTATTAATATAGGCCAAGGGCACCTGTGATTTTATGTGCAGTTTTGGACCAGATTATAATCTAGGATCTCAAAAAAATTGGGAGTTTCTGTCGTCAGGATAAGCATCATACAAGTTCATAAATAAATTGTCATTTGAAAGCGCTAAACTGAGTTACAAATGCCGTTGTTGATGTTTAATATGAAAACAAACATAATTTGGTTCTAACAGCTATTTTATCTTATTTAACCATAGTCATTATAGCTGCATTGTAACTGTCACATCCTGTGCACTTTATACACACAAACATCTGCATACAAACCACACCTGGCACTAATTAAACAAAAACGCTGAGGTATCAACTCATGTAGTGCATTTATTTTATTCAAATTTCTTTAGTACTGAAGTGATGCGTATTGACGGGTGGGTAAATTTCCCTCTCAACTTTCTGTTAAGCAATGTATTGTGTTCCCTCATTCCCTATGTGAATACCATTTGGACTGAACATAAATCCATAATGGAGCCACACCAGACAGTGAAACAAGAACTTTAGCTACAGTACTCAACAAATCAGGTCAAAATAAGATAAAAAAAAAGAGAAGAGTAAATAATAATAATAATAATAATAATAATAATAATAATAATAATAATAATAATAATATACTGCAATCACAGACAATCCCATCCAAACACTTGAGTCACCCAAAAAATGGCAGGTAATTTACTCTGTATTTTTTTCCAAGGTTGTGCAAGAAAAACACAGACGTGTTTGATATGAACAGAGCTAAAATATACACAAAGTACATATCTGAAACATGAATTTACCTGACTTCCGCTGGGAAAACTAGTCTAGTCCTAATTTGGTCTTACTCCTTGCATACTCACAAATACACACCACAAAGAAGGAAATACAATGAAATCGGAGAAGAAAATGGATGGACAATGCAATAACAACATTTAGAAGCCATCTGATGTAGCTTAATTTAATTGATTTGTGTTTGTGTGTGTGTGTGTTCTGCCATCAATCCGTTTTGCACTCCTTGTGATTTTGATCTTGATGAAGGTCAAACAACAGGCAGTTTAACTCATTCAAAGGCACGAAAGCAACTCATTCCCTATCCATCATTTCTCTTCACACCAGGCTGCCAGCTTTTCCTTTTTTGTTTCCACCTTTCTTCATCCTCACATTACAAATCCATAGAGAGCATAAGCCATTTAACGGCACATTACCATAATGCATCAGACGCTAAAGCCAAACATTAGCTCACTACCACTTGCTACAAATTTACATGTAACATTAAGCCACTACAAATGTGCATCACATTTTTTTTTTTTCAGTCATTCACAGCGCTGCACCCCTGCAGCTTTGCTTGTAAACAAAACCCTGGTGTTCTTATTACTGAGCTAAAAGACTTGGTAATTACAGACAACAAAATGACCTCACAAACAAACAGTGACACACACAGACACACATGCTTCACTTAAATGATTGAGCATGTCACAATGACACAAGACCATGAGCAGACAGAGTGGGTGGCAGACATGAAAAATTGAACATCTACACAAAAATATCTTATGGATTTGAACAAGCTTTTTAAAAAATATAGAGTAAACACTTTGTTTTGATAGTCCACTTTAGACATTCTATTAACTATATTGTGTTAAAACGACCAAATTTCAGAAACTTCCCTGGCTCAAATTTTTGATTTTGTTAATATTTTTCTTAAGAAAGACAAACATAAATAAACATAAACGAAGAAAGCCAAAATATTAAATGTCATGGATGTATATTTACTAAGTAATCCACTATTTTATAGAGGGGGTCAAAATACAATTTTTAAAAAATATATTTTTTTAAGGGGATAAAATTAAAGGGGGTAAAAATTACTTTAGAATGATGGTGGCATCATGTTATTTTTACACAGTGATTAGTAAGTCTATTAGTAAGATCTGTTGACTTAAGCAATAGGTTGCATTATATGCCAATGGTGACATTTCAAAAATCTGGAAAAAGCACTTTTTTAAACACAATTTGCATGCCTTTAAATGAAGAAGAAACATTTCTCAAAATCAAACTTTTAGCCAGTAACCTCTAGTTGAGTTGACACAGAATGAGCCTATAAACTTTGCAACTACATGTCATCCAGTCATTAGAGAATTAGTAGACTGTCTGCTTAATATCTGCTAACACTTCATTTGGATGGTCCCCAACAGACATTCTACTGATTATATCTAACTTTTCAAGTATGTCAACTTATTCTACTAACCCTAACCTAGCAGTCTACTAATAGTCTAAAGAGAGTTAGTTGACATGTAGATGCAAAGTTATTTATAGTTAGTAGAATATCTAAAGTGAATTATATAATCAAGTGTAACCAAAATCTAACATCTGAAAGTTCAATTCACTATATGTTGTATATTGTTGGGATAGAAAAGAGAAACACAATTTTTTTCTAATGAAAGAAAGTTTGAGGATTGTTAGTGAGGTGTCATGAGTGCATCACCTCAGCCCTACCCATAACCCCCTCTGCCCCCACACACCTTCCACATCATCTCGGCCTGCTTTGTATTCTGGTCGCGCTGCCGTGTGCTCTCTCTCTCTATCTCTCTTTCCAGCAGTGATGGCTGAAGAACAGAGGGAGGGAGACAAGTGTCAGAGGGAGACCAGCCGATTACCATTTCAGTGCAAACACACACTTTCACGGTTTCAAAGTGACACAACAAACTCGTGCACACATACTGTACATATATATGACATTTTTGTGCCCAAGGATCCTTAACCTTGTGCTGAAGGCCACTATTTAAACATTTACAGATTAGATGCAGCTGTGTGAATGTGTGTTTGAGAAAGAGTCAAGCAAATCCATGAGTGTTTAATTATGCAGCTGGTACTGGATGTTCCCTATCCTCTGTCACTCAATATTAAACATCATCTTGCAAACACACAGACTACATGAGTAACTTTGCTCTCTTCCTCATCTCTATACTATACTATGAACTCATACATGACAGACAACTTCATCTGTTGGCACTTCATGTTGCAGAGCTGATTTTGAATAAAACTACCTTTTTCCCCCCTTTTTGTTATATTAAGGTCACATAACTTTTTTAATATGCATTCATTATTTCCTATTTTTCAAATGCCTTTTATGTATATTATTGTTGTACTATCGCAAAACTCAATGTTCAATCTTACATGAAAACCCATCATAAAAATATTAAATAGTAACATTTTGAAACAATGATAATCTTAAGCATAGTGCAATAAATCCTTTCAGAAGCTTTTGTGTGACATTTGCGAAAAAGATTTATATAAACATTTACAAAAATGATCACAGCCCCTCTGTTGAGGACATATTAACCACAATCAAGGTGTAATTTTGCTTTTTATTGTAATTATGTATTATTATTATAGCATTAATCATTTAGTCAACTAAAATGTTTAAAATGTCATTTATATAACAGTCATTTCCACAACAGTATGCTGTTAAACACAAAAAATACACCATTCAAAAGTTTGGCGCAAAGTCTCTTATTCTCACCAAGGCTCTTACAGTAAAAACAGAACTACTGTGAAATATTATTGCAATTTAAATATATATATATATATATATATATATATATATATATATATAGGAGATTATATATATATATATATATATATACATATATATATATATATATATATACACATATATATATATATATATATATACACACATATATATATATATATATATATATATATATATATATATATTATATATATATATATATATATATATATATATTATATATATATACAACATATATATATATATATATACACATATTATTAATATATATATTTATTATTATTATTATTATTATTATTATTAATATTATATTATATATATATACATTTAAATTGCAATAATATTTCAAGTCTCGGGCCGGCAATACCACAACTGAGGTGCCCTTGAGCAAAGCACCGAACCCCCAACTGCTCCCCGGGCGCCGCGGCATAAATGGCTGCCCACTGCTCCAGGTGTGTGTTCACGGTGAGTGTGTGTTCACTGCTATGTATGTGCACTTTGGATGGGTTAAATACAGAGCACGAATTCTGAGTAAGGGTCACCATACTTGGCTGTATGTCACGTCATGTCACTATATTTTTAAGTGTAATTTATTTATGTGCTGGCAAAGCTGAATTTTCAGCATAATGGTGTCACATGATCCTTTAGAAATCATTTTAATATGCTGATTTGTTGCTCAAGGAACATTTCTTATTATTATCAATGTTCAAAACAGTTGTGCTTCTTAATATTTTTGTGGAAACCATGATAATTTTTTTCATGAGTCTTGGATAAATAGAAAGTAAAAAAAAAATACACCATATATTTTAAATATAAATATTCTGTAACATCATAAATGTTGTTACTGTCCCTTTTGATCATTGAATGCATCCTTGCTGAATAAAAGTATTCATCTTTATTTTTTTAATGACAATGTTGGAATTGTTAGTGGACAATTTGAATAAACTAGTGAGTGTTAAGAGTGAGCGCTGCGAATAGGTAGACATCTCATGGGCTGCTTTTAAAAGCAGATATTTGGTTGCATGGGATGCTTGACTGAATGTATTCACTGAATTGAGTGATGGAGCGCGCTGCTGATGGAGCCTCATTGTCTAGTACTAATGGCTAACAGCAAACAACTGTGGGCTCCTCAGGCCAGACAAAGTGGTGATAGCTTGTTTCTGTCTGCAGGCTCAGACACAGGCTCCAGTCTGACCTAGTTCTGCTGCCGATAAAAAGAGAATTAAGAGCAGTCCAGCCACAAATCGCAGCCCTACTTCCAGTTCTGACAGGTGAACAGTCATTCACAGATGAGTGACATGGAGAGGGAGATCAGAGGGAAATGCTTAAATACATGAATAGAATAGAATAGAATAGAATAGAATAGAATAGAATAGAATAGAATAAATGTCAAATATGTCTAGCAGTGTGCAATGTGTGAGATCAAAGTTAACCTACAGTATAAGCTCTGTGAGCATGTTGTTTAAGATAAATACATGACAATGATGTATGGGTAGATGGTTTTTCTACAGAGATTGACAGACAAAAAAAGGCAAAAACAAAAAAGAAAGACAGTCATTATGCAGGTAACTGCCAAAGTGGCCAGTGAGTCTGAAAAAGCCAGTGTGCTCAGTGACTGCAGGAGAGGAAGAACAGGCTCAGACACCTGTGTGGTGTCTGTGGTGCTGTGTGATTGCCTCACTGTTTGAATTATATCAGCTAATGATAAGAATCACTGAAGAATGACATGAAGCGAATATTATCAAGAAGTAACAGCTTCTGAAAGCCTGCTGTCATATTCAGCTGAATATCAGAGACCATTCTAAATCACAGCAATAAAGGTTTGCACATAATTTAATTTCATATATGGGTGATTCTTCAACTAGGGGAACTTTCTGTCCCCTACAATGATTTTAAAGCAAAAATATATATCAGTACATTAACAGTTCATGGTCAGTAACATTTTTTTATGTTTCTGAATGAAGTATTTTATGCTCACCATAGCTGCCTTTAAAAAAAAAAAAAAAAACGTAATAATGTGAAATATTATTACAATTTAAATAAACTGTTTTCTATTTTAATATATTGTAAAATGTGAATTTTCAGCATCATTACTCTTCAGTCTTTAGTGTCACATGATCCTTCAGAAATCATTGTATGCTGATTTAGTGCTCTAGAAACATGTATTATTATTATGTTCAGTGTTGAATACATTTGTGCTACTGCTGCTTAATATTTTTGTGGAAACTGCGATACATTTTTTTCAGGATTATTTGATGAATATAAAGTTCAGAAGAACAGTGTTTGAAATTGAATTCTTCTCTAACATCATTATCTTTACTCTTACTCAACCCAAACTTTTGAGGGGTAGCGTAAATATACTATTTATATATGTACATATTAATTTGGTATTTATACACTGTAAAATGTGGTTAAGAGCAATTGTTATCTTTTCAACTAACAGTTAAAAATGACTTTCATTGATGAAACCTACACTTAATATTAATTCAGTCAAATTAAATAATATTTCTGAACAACAGTTACATGGATAAATTGAAGAATCACCCATATCTGAACATAGGTCTAGTGTAAGCCTGTATTAACATCTGTCTTGAGGTGATCATTGTTTACACCTAGTATTAGCATGCATCTTCAGTCACCATGTCGTCACCTTAACTTCACAAATGAGACATTAAGCTGAGTCCTCGCTGTTATTGTACTCAAGTATATTAACAGTTTGTGTGACTGGATCAAAAAGTATATTGGACCTGTTTGTCTACTTGTGTTCGGATGACCTAAGATGACTTTTATTACTAGGTACAAAATGAGACCATAATTTAATCCAGACCATCTGAGCAAAAGCATCAGTACAGCAACGCTGTGTTCTGACAAAAGCAAAATGACTGAATTATCATTAGCAGGTTCAAGTCTACATGTAAAAAAATGGATATATGAACAGAGAGAAAACAGAGAGAAAGATGAGAAGAATGGCATGAGCTGAACACAGAGGACAGGAAGGATGTCAAAGGGGATCTGGCTGTTCATAAAGATTAATCGATTCACAGGTGGAAAGTGCTAAGAAAGCATTTGTGGGCTTTCTG
Organism: Cyprinus carpio; assembly: GCF_018340385.1. Taxonomy (NCBI): domain Eukaryota; kingdom Metazoa; phylum Chordata; class Actinopteri; order Cypriniformes; family Cyprinidae; genus Cyprinus; species Cyprinus carpio. Next base: position 19,711,859 of record NC_056574.1, on the reverse strand, counting down.
TGCTCCCAGCAAATTACACACTGATTGATATGGATCCTATAGCCACCAAGCATCGGATTTATGAAGTAAATCTGTTGATATGGACACACACACACACATTCAAAAGCACTGCACATACACAGCTGTGTTCAGGGAAGTAATTTTCTCATTTATTTCAGGGTTTATCTTGTGAGCCAAGACCTAAAAGCTCCCAGTAAATCCTCTTTTATACACAAAAACAAACACATATACTTAAATAGACTGACTCTGACAACTTAGTAAAGGATTTTTGGGCCTAAATTAGCCATTACTGCAATACTGCAGAAAAAAAAAACTAAAAGAAAAATCTACCATTTGCAGAAACAGACAGCACTTCAGTTAATTCAAATTGAGTCTGGAAAGAAATAACTGTCATTAAAGCGCCCCTGCTGTTATAAAGCCCCAATGAATACCAGCATGCACCTGTTTGTGTGTGTGACAGAGAAACAAGAAGAGAACGAGTGAAAGGATAGATGGAAGCCCCTCAAGGTTTCCTGTCACAGCAATGTCATTGCTGGAGGCTGGTGTATCCCATGTTGCCATATACTGCTGGCTGATGTTTAGTGCAGCAACAGTGACAAACTATATGGTTTCCTCCTAAATAAAACCCTGCTCTCATTAAACCATTATGTTATCGTCAGCCAATCACAGGAGAGCTCACATTAAAACACTGATATGATGGCAGAACTCTCCTCAGTTTAAATGCACTCAGATTAACATGAGGAATTTCAGTTTAAGATAGGAATATTGAGGTAGTATCACACAGCTATCAAAAATTCATAAGCTACAGTTATAATGCATATTTGTCCCTGGTGATTTTAATGTTATAGCTATACTGTTTTACTGTTACAGCTCGAATTATTATAATAAAAAATAAAAAAAGTGATGTGACATACAGCCAAGTATGGTGACCCATACTCAGAATTCGTGCTCTGCATTTAACCCATCCAAAGTGCGCACACACAGCAGTGAACACACACACCGTGAACACACACCCGGAGCAGTGGGCAGCCATTTATGCTGCGGCGCCCGGGGAGCAGTTGGGGGTTCAGTGCCTTGCTCAAGGGCACCTCAGTCGTGGTATTGGCAGCCCGAGACTTAAACTCACAACCTTAGGGTTAGAATTCAAACTCTCTAACCATTAGGCCACGACTTCCCCTTAATTAAATCAGCCTGGTGGCCAAATTATTTTTTTACTTGCACTACTATTAACTGTTAGTTGAAAAGATGACAATTGCACATTACCACATTTTACAGTGTATAAATACCAAAAAAATAAAAACATATCAAAACACTACTGTTCAAACATCTTAGATCAGTAAGAGACATTTATAAATGTTATAAAAGATTTATTTTTCAAATAAATGTTATCCTTTTAAAGTTTGTTTTAAAAAAAGTTCAAAAGAATGGTTTCCACCAAATTATTAAGCAGTACAACTATTTGTAACATTGATAATAATAATAAGAAGAAATTTTCTGGAGGATCAAGTGGCACTGAAGACTGGAGTAATGGCTGCTGAAAATTCAGCTTTACCATCAAAGGAATAAAAATAGAAAATAGTGGTAAAATTGTAAATTGTAATAATATTTCACAATATTACTGTTTGTTTGTGGGCTTGATGAGCATATGACACTACTTTGAAAGAAATAAAAAATCTTGCTGACCCCAAACTTTTAAAAAGCATACACTTAATCATTTTGAAAGGAATAACACAAGTTAGGTTTTGCACAGCTATTCTTTGCATAATTTAGTAACTGTAAAAAATAAAAATAAAACACTTTCATTCTGACACTCTAGACATGGAGGTTTAGTAATTTCCCCATTATCGTACTGTCATCTGCACAATGTCCGCTTCTCTTCTCTTATATGAGACGGTAAGTGTGCTGCTATATGATACAATCTCTGTATTATATTGAGCCTCTATCTTAAACCCAGTTACACTAATTCAAAATCCTTACAGCTATGAATTGATGCGAGGAACTAACATAATGTAAATCCTCACTCAATACATGGCTTATTTTCTGGCAGTAATATTCATTCAAGACTTGTTCTATGCTAATTCACATACATGAAAAAGCATCCAAAGCATCATCAGCACAGCACCTCAGGTTATAGTCACGCAGCAGCAGAATACAGCTGTCAGTCCTGTTTGAAGTGCTAATACTCATCTGCTCATAGACATTTCAGTATACAACCATATTTATAACCAAAGACACAACCTTACATTTTCAGCAGTCACAACCAAATTCTGAGAAGGGTTTGCGGGTTATAGTTTTACTGGAAATCAATCATATTTGGGATGTTTTTTTTTTTAAATCATACTCTTGTCAATGAAATATTAGATCATTGCACTTTTTCCCATTCTGGCCTTTAATGAACAAAATTCTCGACTTCAACCAACTGGTTGAGATTTGTTGAGTAAAACTGCTTATCTTCCTGCAATCTGATGAAGTTCACAAATAATGGTTTCAGGTGGATATGATTATCATGGATCAGAAAAGCAGCAAATCTGAGCTGGGTCTGATTCACAGTGTTTTTACCCCTTTACTCTGCCAAACGGTGCTCTACCATTTGATTGAGAAACAGGACAATAATAGAGAGTTCCTGACCTTGTATCTGTGAGGACAAAGTGTTTAGATTAAATATTAAACTGTTAAATTAAATGTTCTCTCATTACCATCATTATCACTATGGTCACAGGCATTACTTATGAGTTAGAAAAGGGGATTGACTCCTGTTTTATTTTTAGTACAGTTTGAATATCCGTTTGGCGGAAATGTAAAAAGTAATTTGTAACCATTCCTCTACCTGTCCTTCAACCCAACAGATATATTCTATGCAGAAACTCAAATCAGACACAAATCACCTCAACAGCACTCAAACAATCAGAACAAAGGCAAAATTAGGCTGGTGTCAGGATGGTTATTTTTACCTAGATCACAAGGATAAATGCTATTTTAACCCTGACTGTCCTGATATATGTGATGCACAATAATTTAAACAGCTTAAGAGAGGTTAATGGGAGTGTTTACAGGATAAGACAAGACACTTGTGACAAAGCATTCAGTCAGGTTATATATACTTCAGGTACATGTTTTAAATGTATTCATGTTTTAAAAGTTTTTTTTAAAATCACATTTACTGTTTACTACAGGGATCCATACCGGTACTGAGTGGTTTGCTAATTATGATTTGTTCTCAATTCTAAAGTTCTAAATTTTGAGAAAAAAAAAGATTCAACTTCACAGCTCATAGCTCACCCAAAAAATGAAAATTAGCTGTTATTATACTCCCTCTCTGGTCATCCAAGATGGTGACTATTTTTTTTTTTTTTTTTCAGTAGAGCAGTAAAGATAATTTTTTGCTGAAACTTTGATATTTGGTCATTTATAAAAGTCAACGGCTGCCCGTTTTCAGGGTGAATAAATTAATAGCATATTTTCATTTTTGGGTGATCGATCCCTTTTAGAAGTAGCTTCTTAACTGCGCCTCTTCTATTAAATGTATTAAACTGAATGTAAATTTTATTAAAATGTAATGACTAAGTATATGACTCTGTACATAAACTATGATTATTTTAATGGTTTTGCAATGTAAGCAAAGTATATAAATAAATTACTATGGTACTATACACATATATTTTATTACACTTACAATATGTTCAAACATTCAAAGGTCAGTATGATTTTTTTAAGAAATAAATAATTCAAAAAGGATGCAATAAATTGATCATGATCTTGGAAAGAGTTTCTGTATTATCTATACACTACAACATTTGCATTGGGAACCACCGATAAACACATTACACAACAAAATATCACACAACCATGAGAATGAACCTACATCACACCATCGATCTCAGTTTCTTCAAGATTCATCCAGGAACTCTTTCTTCTTCATCTCTCTATCCCTTCTTTTCATCCTAGTAGTGCTTTCATCCCTTTCTTTTCTTTCATCTCCACTTTATGCTTTTGTTATACCCACCTGTCTTTCTTGACACCTATTTCTCCTTTTCATTCCTCAGAGCAATGCCCTTAGACTCTCTGTCCTCCAAACCTTCGACACCTCCACTTTCTGCTCTCTTCACTCTCTATAGAGCGCAACAGTCAGGTTCCAGAAGTAAAAACTCCATTCACTTTTCTCCTTACGGAAAGTGATTTTTAACAATAACTGATAAAAGTTTAAAGACAGATGTGTTGTGAGCTCTGAGGTTATTAATCGATTGTATATGCTTTTGTTGAACCCATCTGATCGCATTAATTCAACTTGTTTTTATAAAATTGTCTAAAGGCCTTGACACACCTTTTAAACAATAGTCAAATGACATAAACAAACTACCTGGTATAGACAGTCATTTCCTTTCACTCAGGTGCATTTACAGAATAGCTGGCTTTTGGCTGCAGGCTTTGCGGTGTGTTAATGTAAGGTGAAAACTTGTGGATGTTTTATTAATGGGTTATAAGAATGGTGATTGTTTTTTTGCCTCGCATCGGCTACGTCTGGGCCAAAAAGCTGCACTTGAACACACCAAACAGATGACAGCCGACTGCAAACTAGAATGTGCTTTCTGCGCCTGCGTGAGAGGATATACCTTTCCATACCTGTAGGTGGCAGTAGATTGTATTGTCGTTTCAAAAAGGGAAACCGGAACTAGTACTGCACACATACAAACATAAACAAAGCAGCGTTTGCGTACCATTTTCACAGTACTTTTTCGCTCACCACAGAGGGATTTGCTTGTGTAAATATGTCTGATAATCTGCAACTGGCACTCCCAATGTTCGGAGAAACCGCACTAAATGGGTGAAATCTTGAATACTACCGCGACAAGCTCAAGGGGCTTTCCCAAACCTTTGTCGAGAGCTAGAGATAGCTGAAACCTCAGATCTTTAACATTTTGCTCGTCTTTTTCCTGTTTAGTTCCACATGTTGAAGGAACATGTTGAAAAAGCATAACTTTTTGGCCCAGATGCACACAATGTGAGGTGACAAGACAGCCAGCTTTCATCGCCGCTAGTTCTTTGATGTTGGTTTGGTTTGTCACAACCTTATCACAGCGGTTTACAACCAGAGGCCACAGTAAACTTCTAAAAGATTATTTAAATTGATTTCATATAAAATTTAAAAAACAATAAAATAAGCTAAAATGCCTAACAAAAATACACAAAATCACCTTTTTTTATTTCACCCCTACAGTCCTGGATATATGAGGTAGTCCACTTAAAAAGCTGAGATTTCTAGACCTGGAAAAGTCTTGTAAATTTATATAATCTTATAAACCTTATAAATTGCCATATTTTATATTTTATGAATGTGCATTTTTTAATCTTGTTGTGTCAAGCTCTTCAATATTTTATCGGGTAGAAATTGTGAGTAAAAATTTGCTAAAAGTTACAAATTTAAAAGCCCTTCTCCTTAATCCTTATCCAGTAATTCACGAATGACTGGAAAAGTCGTTGAAGTTAAAATAAAGTTGAGAACCACTGGTCTAACAGCTTGTGACCTGCTACAACTCAAATCGATTTTCCAGCAGAAAAGGAAAGAACAGAAGGAGAGAACTTGTCAGATACTCTTTTGTTCTGCTGTTCTTCAGATTATTTGTAGTGAAGCTCCTGTAATGAGCATCAGTGTTCGCCATCCTCTACCAATCCTTCCTTTGTAGGCATACCGGCCCTCCCTGGCGTGCTTACCAAAGCTGGTCTGTCCCAAGAGTGTGTGGGTATGCCTTCAGCAGCCAATCTCTTTCTCTCCTACTCTCTCCCTGCCTTCCTCAGTCTCACTCAAAGCAAGCATTCCCTTAGTTTCAATCCATCTCTCTATCTCTCATCTGCTGTATATGTGCTTTACTCTGCAGAAGAAATTTCTTGTCTTCTCTTGTAGCATTTCCATCTCAGGCCTCATATGAAATCTTTCTATCATTCTTCTCATGCTTTATTTCTTCTCCCAGCAGATTTCAAGGACAAATGCCTCTAAGCCCCTCTTTGCCCATCTATCTTTCTTTGGCTTTTTCTGTCTTTTTTGTTTTTCTGTCTCCATTTCGCAGCCTCCTTTCTGGAGGAGTTACATTGAAACTGTGAAATACAAGACAAAAGAGGAATCTAAAACTAGATTATTATATTTTCTAAAAAAAAAAAAAAAAAAAAAAAAAAAAAAAAATACTATGATACTTTACTGTTGTGGGTGGTTTCCTGGGTGTTGCTATGTGGTTTCTAAGTAGTCCTTCTACTGAGAGTTTTTTTTTAGCATGTTGCTATATGACAGATAGGGTGTACTGGGCGGTCATAAAGCCATGGTCACATTACACTTTGAACATGCCAAATTTCTACAGACACTGCAATGTCTGTAACATGATGTCAAACCCTGTAGCAACTTTTTTCAAAAACATAATTCAACACATAACATATAAAAAATGTAAAAATATGCAATCTACTCTACTGCAACACTGCAATCCTGCAGATTTAAAGTTTGTGTTCTTTTAATTCAGCTAAGAGGTCACAATGTGACTTATAAGTCTTTCTTATCATTGACTTTCACTGTATGGACAAAAACAATTGAAACATTCTTTAAAATGTCTTCAGGGTTGGAATTAATTGAAAGTGAGTAAATGATAACAAAATATTTATTTTTGAGTGAAATGTGTCTTTAAATGCACATTTTCGATTCATTTATAGTCCAACAGGTAAGTCCAAATGCTTAGAAAAGTAAAAGCAATAGAATAGCACACTTCCACTCATCAAGCCACATGATTTGAAGTCCGTAGTGCAAACAATGTGATTCAAGTTGCACAGAAGTTTATTCCTTAGGGTTCAAATAGTAATTGCATTCACAAAACCACTAAAATTCTCTCTGACAACATGCTCACACACTCACTCCAGCTATAATGGGTGTGATGACTTCCTCTGCATCCTATGGTATTCTTACACAGCCACTGAAAGCTCAGAGACAAAATCACAAAAATACACACACACACACACACACACACACACACACTCAAGCATCATTAGCAGTGCTGTGTTTTCCCCATCTCCCTCTTTCCCATCCTCCTGTTTCTCCAGGAACGGTTCCCTCAATTCATCTCTGAGCTCCCACACCCACTGAGCCATCCTCATCACTCCCATTCCTGGAAACCCTGCTCACCAGCAGAGCCCTTGGATCCAACAGACACAGAGCAGTCGACATGAACCACCGAAGGACACTAAACACACGCGCACACACAGACATACACACACCCTCCAACCCCACCTTGCCCCACCCCCTCATCAAAATAATTATATTTTATATATATATATATATATATATATATATATATATATATATATATATATATATATATATATATAACACACAGCAGATGAGGAAAAAACACAAACACGGCAACTAACAAAATACATGCTACATAAGAACAGATGAAGATAAGATTGACATGCCTTGGGATGGTGCATTTCCCATAATGCCTTCACCACGCTCCGCTGCCTTCAAAAGAGAGCCACCAGCCTGCTTCCTGATCCACCCTCCTGGTCCTCCTCCTCTCTCTTGTCTTCACTCCGTGTCGTTAGCCTCTCCCGGAGACAGCCGCACTTCTATTCGCTCCTTTTCTCCTTCCGTCCCTGCCTACCTTTGTCTCGCTCTCTCACTCTTGTCCTCTGTTCCTTTCCCTCTCTCTCTCTCGGCGCGTGAGATGGGCTTTCTCCAGCTGGTTCTCGCAGGCAGCGCCGTACGCGTGTGAGGCGATGTGTGTGTGTGTTTGTGTGTGTGTGTGCGCGAGCGCGAGCGCGCGATTCAGGGAGAACGAGCATGTGCGGTCGTGTGTGTGTGTGTGTGTGTGCACGTCCTTGCTCAGTGCCGTGCAATTGAGCTGGTTTACGAGTGTTGGAGAAAGGAGAAACTGCAAAGAGCTTTTACTTAACACACAGCTTGAACTAAGCAAGAAGAAAAAAAAATAGTAATAGATTAGCATGGTTTTGTTGTTCTCCCCTCTCTCTCAGTCTTTCTTAAAGGTACAGTCTGTTCTCTGCAGTGATTGTGCTAATCTCTTTTCTCTTTGCCCTTCTCTCTTTCTCGGTCTCTGCAGACTCTTTGTAGAGGAACATTAGGAGCTCTAGGGATTGGAGCTCTCCGTGGTTCTGAAAGTCACGGTAAGGACCCTAGGGATCAGTGCTGAGGCGGGGGAGGGAGGGGGAGCCATGGAGGTCCCTCTATAAGCTCAGTGAGACCACCAGGAGTGGAAGGTGACCAAATTTAACATGGAAATGAATTTGGGAAGGAGCTAAAGGGTTAGTTTACTCAAATTAATAAATATAAATTAAATTCTAAATTTTTTCACTTTTTTTTTTAAATAAAAAATTCTGTCATCATTTACTCATCCTCATTTTGACCTTCATTAAGGTCTTTTTTACTTTAAAAAAATACTTATTTATATTATATCAATAATAATAATACTAACAACCATGCATTGATTGTTAATAATAATTATTATTATTATTAATATTATTATTATTATTATTGTTGTTTTATTTGTATTACTAAGTATTATACAAAATATATTATTATTATTATTATTATTATGCTGTATTGTTTTTAAATAATATAATAATAATATTTATAATAATAATTGTTGTTGTTGATATTTGATGTGTTTATTATTGTTGTTGTATTGTTATTTTTAAATTATTATTATTACTTATTATGTTTAATTATTGGCGTTATTATTGTCTTTGTTATTGTTGCTGTTATTTTTAAACATTCTCATTCTTAAATATATTACTATTATTATTATGTTTAATTATTTTTTTGGTTGTAGTGTTATTGCTGTTTTAAATATTATTGTTGTTATTTATTCCTATTCTTAAATAAGTGGGAGTGTCTCAAACGTTACTTAAAATGGTTATATAATATATTTCAACATATTTAAAAACATCTTATCCTGTGCTTCACAGGAAAATGAAGGTCATTCAGGTGTGGAACAACATGAGGGTGAATAAAAGATGGCAGAATTTACATTTTTGGATGCTCTATCCCTTTAGATAATTAAGGTAATGACAGTAATTAATAAAGAATGAGTGAAAAGGTGAAAGGATGGATGTGTGAAGGCATGAGTGAGTTCAGCATAAGGAAACACATTGTGATAGTGATCCTGTGTGCATGAGGGTTTGACAGGAGCTCAGTGTAGAAGTGTCAAGGAAGTGTTGCATGATTGCAATGAAACAAGGCGAGGTTGCCATGACAGCAGCATGTCCTTCTGCATGGGAAGGGGAGGATTTTTGCCCGAGTTAGCAGATGAAGCTGATGAAGGACATGATTCTATGTCATTAGGTGCAATACACACAAGCATGCACAAAAACAGACATACAATAATGACATTAATAAGCAGTCACAGTAACACTCTTTTAAATCAGTTCTTTACCTCTGACCATAGACCAGAAATCAAGCCACCTTTATTTATAATTAAATTCATCAAGGTTTTCTGAAGGTCATAGAAAATGTGTCCTAAAGGTACAATGTGAGAAGTCTGAATGTGAAACTGCTGCACAATGTGACATAATCATAGCCAATCAGAAGATGTTTGATGTTTAATATACAGCTATGCAGAGTGGGACTTTAGACCAATGAGATTTCACTGTGGGTGGGGCTACCCAATGCAATGCCAGTGTTTCCCAAAGCATACACGTTGGGTGGGCCCGAAATGGAGTGTTTGCACCTACAGTACGTCACCATTTGGTCAGTTACCCAAATGCGCGTTCATATTGGAGATACTCGGATGTAGACAACAACATCGATTGCACGATGTTATGATTTCTAAACCACAAAAAAAAAAAACATGTGGAAGCTGTTATTATATAAAGAAGGACTTAGTAAGCTGGAAAGGGTGCGATATTTTGACAAACTAAATGTAACAGGTACTAAAGGGCCGTACAATCTGGCTCCTTCATCATGGACTGACGACACAACAAATCTTCCCTCTATTTCTTATCCCGACATAAGCTGCGTTTCCATTACCTTTCAAACTGCTCAAACTGAAATTGCAAATTGAAAATCCGCCCAATTGCAAACACGTCAGTTTCATAAAAACTCCCATATAACACAAAATCGTTTGTACGCTTACATGAGGTAGTTTTTCAGGCAATTCGAAAAAGGAATATTTAGCAAATCTGCAATGAAAACAGTTTTGTCTCATTTACTGGTCACTTGGCGTACGTAAAAGTCACATGATCATTCTTTAATGTACTATAACCTTGAAGAAACACCTAATACATGGCCGCTTTCAAGTATAATGGGCTTTCTTTGCCATTAATGCTTGAATAACTCCTTATTTACACTGCACACGTCTGCAGCGCATTACGGCTCCAACACGGCCACCAGAGAGCTGATCTCGTCCACTTTAGTCAATGCTTGTGTTTATAGCAGCTGCGCCGCGGCACGTTTCAGAAGCGTCCCAGAAGTGGCTCTCTGCGATTCATCAGACTGATGAAGGCTTGGCCCGAAACGCCACATGTATTTAAACCAATAAAGTTAGATTTCTTCAAGAGGGAGTGTTGCACCTTTTCTAATTGACATTACTTTGTGATTTTTGGTTGCAGCTCCTCTTCTGTTGGTAGAGCGCCTCTTTTTTTTTTTTTTTTTTTTTTTTTTTTTTTTTAGAATTTTGGTATTTTGGTTATTGTATTTAATTTAATTTCCATTTAATGAATAGTAAACTACTGTAGTTTCTGACTGGGATGCTTCCCCAAAGGAAAAAAAGTCAAAGAACATTATAGGACACATATCGAACAAAGATTTTACTAGTATCAGTAAAATCTGTTCCATTAACTGAGAGAGACGATATAATAGAAAAGAAGGAGAACTCTACCATTTAAATGCTGTAATTCTGCATAATTTACAATGCATAATATGAGAATGTACTGTAATGAAAAATATAGCTTATGTAATTATAATGAATTTCAATAAATAAAAATATTGTTGAAATTCACACATTATATGTTATTTGTCACATGTAGTAGACCTTTTTTGTGCCTTGGAGGATTTTCCACCTGGCTACCACCGCAAGTATATTTCAAACCTGTGGGAAGCTCTGAACCTTGTGAAAATAGAAACCAAGTGATCAAAAAAATGTCCTGCCACAGGTGCAGCTAGTTAGAACAAAAGCTCAGGTTCACATGTTAGAAAGCTTTCATCACTTCACACTTTATCACATGGCGCCTGCAGAGGACACGGTGTAACTGTGACATCATGCACTACAGGAGAAAAGACTTGGAACAGATGGTGGAAATACATGAAGGATCATGCAAAAAACACATGAGCACATGCTAAGACAATACATCATGGTACATGGAAAAACCAGGAGCAACAGCAATGGAATAAATGGGTTTATTTTATTGAAGGTCATGTTAAGGTCATACTTCAGCTCTGCTCATACTAAGTCACACTTAGTCATGATAAGAACATGATATGAATCTGAGAGATTATGTTAATTATACACCACTGACTAATGACAAGGGGCATCGTTCACTTTTTTTTTTTTTTTGCACCAGGCAGGACACATGACCAAAGGAAAAATAGTAATAACATTAGAGAATACAGAAGCCTACTTGTCAAAAGTTTGGAAGCATTATGATTTTTATATGTTTTTAATGACATTTCTTATGCTCACCAAGGCTGCACTTATTTGATCAAAAATATAGTAAAAACAATAATATTGTGAAATGTTATTTTAATTTGAAAAAAAAATATTTTCTATTTGAAAACATATTTTTTTCCTGTGATGCAAAACTGCATTTTCAGCATCATTACTTCAGTGTCACATGATCCTTAAGAAACTATTTTAATATGCTGATTTGCTGCTCAATTATTTTGTTGGTGCTTGTTATTAATAATGTTTTTTATTATTATCAATGTTAAAAATTTTAATATTTTGTGAAAGCATTTTTTCAGGATTCTTTGATGAACAGAACGTTCAAAGGAACAGCATTTATTTGGATTAGAAATCTTGTGTAACATTATAAATAAACACCCACACACATGCCCAAGCATTTGAATGGCAGTATGCCATGGTTTCTGCATAAATATTAAGCAGCACAACTGATTTCAACATTAAAAAGAAGAAATGTTTCTTGAGCAGCAAATTAGTTTATTAGAATAATGTCTGAAGGACCATGTGACACTAAAGACTGAAGTAATGATGCTAAAAATTCATCTTTGCCATCAGATATATATATTACTATAGAAAAGTTTTAAATTGTAATACTTGTTTAAGCACATAAATGCAACCTCGGTAAACATTAGAAACTTCATTAAAAACTATTCAAAATTTAATTGAAGGAGTTCTCTGTGTGTGTGTGTGTGTGTGTGTGTGTGTGCCTACTTAACCATATTTTGGGTACAAATTTGTACCCAAAAGTGATCAAAACCTGACAAACTTGCCAAAAAAAAACTCCCTTTGGGGATGTCCTCGTTTGTAAAACTGGTACAAAAATAAAATAAAGTTTTTTTGAAATTGTAAAAATGCAGAAGGTTTTCTGTGAGGGGTAGGTTAAGGGGTGGGTTTAGGTTAAAAAGTGTATAACTATCTGTATATAAAAACATAATTCAGTCAGCTACAGAAAGTGTTATGAATCCATGTGAGCACATTAATGATACATCAATGACTCATGAGTTAAAAATCCCTTTGATAATAACTAAGGCAGAAGAAGAATATACAACATGTATGTGTAGGTGAGTTGTGCATGAGGGTTTTGTGCATGTGTTTTTATGGATGCTTCAAAGAAAGAATTCCTAAGATTGACAGATAAAGGAATGGCAAGGGAGAGAGAGAGTTCTTAATGATTTGTATCATTAATAATGTATGGCCAGGCAAGCTCTTGCTCGGGGAACACGACTGCCTGCCTGCAGTCCATCTGGTAAATGACAGAAAAAAAAGAAAGGAGGACAGGATCCAAACTGCTGCTATACCTCTATTAAAAAGAGGGAGATCACAGGAGATTTCAGTCATTGTGCCAGAGAGATATCCATAGCTCAATCTATCACTTGCATGGTCCAAGATCAGTTTAGCCAATAAACTCGTCGTCGTGTTATAATGAGATGGGTCAGATCTGATTGCAAATCAACCTCAGTGCGGTTTCTGTTAGTGGTTATTACTGAGCAAAAGGACGGATGAGTCAGATGAAAAACGCACACATTTGCACACTCATTAATATGCAGTACTGCATGTGATACAGTTGGACCACAGGGGTCTATCATACTCAAACACAAGTGCATGATTAAACACACTCAAACACACACCCTCAATCACACTCATCTTTCACTGTCACTGTAATCTAGAGCATACGCGCCATGACGATGATGATGGGAATGATTTTAATACCCAAGTATTTCTCAAGGTCATTATTATCATGAAGGAGAAAAGTGAGGGAGGAGAAACAGGAACCAGACTGGGAAAAAGGGAACAATGAGTGTGAGAAAGGCAGAAAACAATATGGATTTATTGGAAACAGCAAGAGAGAAAACTGTGAAAGGGTCAGTTTAGTCCTTGAACCCCTACCAAGACTGGACTCTACAACAAACTGGCAAAACCAGCAGAGAACCATGCAAAACAACTGAGATATTGATGGAGTGTAAACAGCGCTCTGCTCATCTAATTTGATATATTTGGAGAAAGCATCAGACTCAGCAAAAACACAGCAACTTTTTCAGGGTGTTTGTAACTGCTTGTACTAGTGTTTTTTACTTTGCATTTCAATTTTTGAATTTGAATAAAGGTAGCAAACATTATGTATAATAATAATACTATTACTACAATTACTACTACTACTACTACTACTACTGATATAATTATAATAATTATTATTATTATTTTTGTGTGAGGGGCTAAGCCAATTGGCATAATATTTTAAAACATTTTCAATGACAAATTATCATTTATAATCATTAAATGAAAATCTGACATATTTTGGGAAGCAACACTCATCTAATTTGATATAGGACTTTTTCAGGGGGGTTATAACCACTTGTACTTTACTTGTGTTTTTTTTTTGTGGTTTTTTTTGTGTTTTTTTTTTTTTTTTTTTTTTTTTTTTTTTTTTTACAAACTGAGTATTTGAAGTGTGAAATAGGAATCATCTTGCCAGCATATGAAAAACCTACAATGCCCTTTTCAAAATGTATAAATTATCAATGACTCAAAAACAATATAAGGCTCCATTAAAAATGTCAAATGGAATGTCAGGCTGAGCTGCTTTTCCCTTTGAAAGCAACCAAATTATCACAAAGCAAATTTTACAGTGACTTTTGACATGACGCTAAAGGCATTCATCTATAAAGAGATGTTTAAAGGCCTTTTCTTTGTTGCTCATTCAATCAATGTCATCTGAAGAATACCGTTTCCTAAAGGCAGCTTTGATGACATTATGAGAAAACTTCCTCTCTCTCTAATTCTTTGTAAGATTTTTGCATGAAAAACCCTGTAATTGCCAGGAAAGTAGTGTTCAGTTTGAGACTACTAAATAATTTAAGGCATTTTTATCAAAATAAAGAATGTGGTTTAGCATCACTAGTGATATAAATTTGCCAAATGTAACCTTTCATTATCAGAAATTTAAGTTTTGTTTGATTTTGTTCTCCAACAGTCATTCCACAATTTAATTAGTTATGTGAATTAAATTAGTTATGCGGTTTAAAGTATCAGTATGAGACCTGTGACTATCACAAAGTCTTAATATTAAAGTAACTTATATGAGAAAACTGAACTAAACGAATACAGTTGTCCAAATTTCATGAGATATTTTCTGATTTATTCCAGGAAAACATATTACCATGCAAAAACTCTGCATATTTCAGCCTATTTAATTTTGGACAGTAATTTGTACCCTTAAAAAGCATCTGTGAGCGGTAATCAGTGGAGGCATGCTGAGACCAACTGAGGGATTTGATTACTGCAATTTAAATATCGCCAGGGCTTTTGAGCTCTACCAGCAAGCACTGAAATTATTTTCTCTGAGAATTTTAGCTCAGAAGACTGAGTGGATATGATATTCTTTTTTTTTCTTTTTTTTTTTGAGGCAGAATGTGGAGTTTGAGAGTTTTTAATCCCTTCCTTATAGAGCAGCATAAATTATATTGATGTGCAAAGCTGACAGCGCCTGGCTGGTAGAGACTGACCACCGCTGACCATGTTTATTTCCTATGCTGCTCTTTAACTAATCTAGTATTCTCAGTGCATGTGATTTTCTGGACTGTTTTAATCTAATACAAATACCTTTGGTACATTGTTTTCCAAATGATAGGAAAATATATTAGATTTTTTTTAAATAATGTACTGTGTGTGTATATATATATATATATATATATATATATATATATACACACATACTTATCCAGTGGCGTTCCTCTGTTTATTCTTTAATAAACAGAAGGTTTTATTTGAAATAATTAACTCTTTTTTTTTTTCTTTTTTTTTTTACACATACGAGGAATTTGTTTTCGTGACAGAAGCTTCCACAGTGGAACAGAATGACAGTGACAGGACAAAAACACAGATAATAAAAGAATAAAAATAGAACAAGTAAATAGGGAATAACTATGTACAGATTGACAGTTGTATGTACAGGTATATTACAATAGACAGTTTTGTATGTACAGGTATATTATGTGCAAATTCGAAATGTAAACTAAGTATGTGTGTTAGATAAGTATATAAGTGTTCCACAATTATTGTCAAGTGTTCATAAGATGAATTGTCTGAGGAAAGAAACTGTTCCTGTGTCTGGCCGTTCTGATGCGCAGCGCGCTGTAGCGCCGACCAGACGGCAACAGTTCAAAGAGGAAGTGTGCTGGATGTGAGGGGTCCAGAGTGATTTTGCCAGCCCTTTTGCTCACTCTGGATAAGTACAGTTCTTGAACAGAAGGGAGGGTTGTACCAATGATTTGCTCAGCAGTCCGGACTACCCTCTGTAGTGTTCTGAGGTCAGATTTGGTAGCTGAGCTGAACCAGACAGTTATAGAAGTGCAGAGGACAGATTCAGTGATGGCGGAGTAGAACTGTTTCAGCAGCTGTGGGGGCAGCTGTGGCCTAATGGTTAGAGATTTGGACTTGTAACCCGAAGGTCGCAGGTTTGAGTCTCGGTGCTGGCAGGAGTTGTAGGTGGGAGGGAAAGAATAAACAGCACTCTCTTCCATCTTCAAAACCCATGGCTGAAGTGCCCTTGAGCAAGGCACTGAACCCCCAGTTGCTCCCCGGGCGCTGGATATAGCTGCCCACTGCGCCGGGTGTGTGTGCACTTGGATGGATTAAATGCAGAGCACCAATTCCGAATATGGGTTACCATACTTGGCAAATGTCATGACTTTCACTTTTAGCTCCTGTGGCAGGTTGAACTTCCTCAGCTACCAAAGGAAGTACAACCTCTGATGGGCCTTTTTCACAATGTGATTGTCTCACTTCAGATCCTGAGAGATAGTGGTGCCCAGGAACCTAAATGACTCCACTGCAGCCACAGTGCTGTTGATGATGGTGAGTGGGGGGAGTGCAGGGGGTTTCTTCTGAAGTCCACGATCATCTCCACAGTTTTGAGCATGTTCAGCTCCAGGTTGTTAAGACTGCACCAGACAGGCAGCTCTTTAACCTCCTGTCTGTAAGCAGACTCATCACCATCCTGAATGAGACCGATAAGTATGGTGTCATCTGCAAACTTCAGGAACTTGACAGAGGGATCCTTCGAAGTGCAGTTGTTCGTGTAGAGCGAGAAGAGCAGTGGGGAGAGAACGGTCACCGTGATTTTTCCAAGTAAGACATGTTCCTGGATCAACATCTTTTGTTGATCCTGGATCAACATTACTGTCCAAAAATATAGACTTAGCCCAATACCTACCCCTAAACCTAACCCTACCCATAATTTATTCCTAAAATCAGTGTGAAATGATAGCTGATTAACAAGGGTGTAGAAGCACCTAACCCCAATCTTAAGCCTAAAACAGATATTTCCTGAAAAGTTAACCCTCAATTCTGATTGGTTGATTGGAATGTTGTTCCAGGATCAACAAGGATGTTTATCCAGGAACATGTTGTACTTGGTGAAATCACGCTCACCGGGAGAGAACACATCCCTGGGGGGTGCCAGTGCTGATGGTGCAGGTGCTGGATGAGAATTTCGCAGCTTTACTAGCTGCTGTCTGTCTGTCAGGAAGCTGGTGATCCACTGACAGACGGAGTTGGGCACGGAGAGTTGATTTGGGCAAGAGGAGGTTTGAGATGATAGTGTAAAAGGCCGAGCTGATGTCCTCACATAAGTACCTGGTGTGTCTAGATGCAGTTGCAGAACATAATGCAGTCCCATGTTGACTGCATTGTCCACAGACCTGTTTGCTCTGTAGGCAAATTGAAGAGGATCCAGCAAGGGTCCATCAGCATAAATCCCCTAATGTGTTAATGTGGTCTAATGTTTAACATCAATCAAAAATAAAAAAGAGCAATTGAGGTGCATCATTACATGATTTCTCTCGTTTCTATCTCAAACCTCCATCCCTCCTTTGCCTTTCACTCCTATACATGTTTCCCTGACCCATATGCATATGTATGTGCATGTCTCATTAGTGAGGTGGTTGTGGTTGTGTTCAATAAAGCACAGAGCGGGTTCCTCCGATGTGCTCTCCTCTCTCTCTTCCCTCAGGCACTATGCTGCAATCTCTCTTTCCCTCCTGCCTTCTAATAACATGTCATGCTCTGACAGCACAGTGAAGCTGATGAGGACAGATTCAAGTGCCTGTGTTTCTTTAACCTTCTTCATCTCTGCTCTCCTCTCCTGTTCTCCACCTGCCATTTCCCTCAGAAAGGTGAGGAGCAGCTCAACTCGGTTGCTCTCTGTGCACATGTATGTGTGAGCAACTGCTTTCTACTAGACCTTTGTTTCCAGCACTGCCCCTCTGAAGAGCGCTGCGCACTAAACCTTTGCAGCAGACAGCAGATCAACTAAAAGAATTTCTCCTTCGCTCCAGTGACAGCATTGCTATATGGCAATCGTTAGCCCTCTGGAGGTGGAGATGCTGATGTGATATGCTGGGCTTGTGACTTGAGAAGACTGGATCAGACAGGGCAGTTGAGTGGGACAGTAATCACACAAACGCACACTTCTCAAGCTATGCATAACACAAATCATGACAATACAAACGGCCAATTTTTTTTTATTTCCAAGTACTATCAGTGTCAGTATCACTAATACTGATACTAATGCTAATGCCTCTAATAAACAGAAAGTTATTTTGATTGCTTTCTGATAAAATTGGTTATAACCTTTTAACATTTAAAAGCCATTATTAACATGAATTATGCAAATAACCTTTTGTGTTTCCCATCATCAACAACAAAAAAAAATCAACATACACTTTAAAGGACAAATATTGCTTACCCTACCCAACTATTTTTCTGTTTTGCTAACAAAACAGAAAAAGTTATTTTAGTATCATTGATGTATTATAGTATGTTAATATTTTTAATTCAATTTTATTTTTATATTTTGTTTTTATCTTTAAATATTTACTTTAAAATATTTTGTAATTTTGTTGTTTTTGTTACTTTTATTATTATTATTATTTTTTTTTTAAACAATGTCAAGTTTTTATTATATTTTAGTTTTCGGTTTCAGTTTTTTTTTAGATTCAGTTTATTCAACAAACTAAACAAAAATGAGAAATAATGCTTTGGCAACTAGCTGAAATAAAGTTTTTATATTTTATTTTATTTTTATTTTATTTAATGTTTATTTTATTTCAAGTAATGAAATTTATTTTGTTTAAAGTTAACAATAATAACAATAATAACCCTGTTACAAAGTTCAAATTTTCAACCATAATAGAGCCAACTAGGGCCATAAAAGATTCTTAACATTTTTCTGATTAAAAATTTTGACCTTCTGATATTAAGAATATTTTCTAAATGCTTAAGGTTGCATTTTTTTGAATATTTAGACTCCAGATTCATGAAATACATATTAAATAGTGTGTATGTTTATGTGGAATTATGTAGATTATTAAATGCATGAACATTCATTTTAAATTTTAAATATGCTTGTCTAGACAATCTAGAGCATGAAATCATGTTCACTTTGAAGCTTGCAAAACGTTCGATTTTACTGTATTTAGACAAATGAACAAAAACTGTTACACTGCAAATTAGTGGCTTCATGTATTTAATCATAATAACATTCCCTACAGACATGGCAAAGTTATTTAAAACAGATTACTGCCATTACAAAATGAATACATTTTTGTGCTAAATAAACAAAATCATTAGTATTAAAAATGCACACACATAAGATATGTTATCTGTATAACAGTATACCATTAGTATCAAAAGATTTGATACATCAAGTTCAATTCACCAATTCCTAATGTTTGAGGAAAAAACAAATATCGTTATAGAATATTGTGCATTCAATGACAGCTCTCTATTTCAGTGGAGGAATACACTCATGTATCTACATTTTATACTTCATTCAGAGGTTTACACAAACAAGTGTACATCTCCAGTTTGACCTTAACATTTTTGCTTATACTATTAAAGCAAAATTACTGTTTATTATGTGTCATGGTACAGCGATGAAGAGCCAGGTCGATGGATAACTGTAGAAAAGCACAGTGAGGCACAGAGGATTCAATATCCTCAATTCTTCATCACACACTGACATCCCATCTTCTCACCATCTGGATTTTCACTGAAATCAGCTTCTCCTTTACCAATAATACTACTTAAATTACCGTTTTAAATGCCTCTGCCCATATTTATCTGCCTTTGCTTGATAAAACCTGTTTTTTACCTTCTTAAAAATCAGTATTAAGGAATCTTCTTTTTTTGTGTGTGTCTGTCTTTCCTTGTGGACCAATAAAGCACATTATGATCATTATGATGGGCATATTATATGCCATTAGTCTCAGGTCCTCTCTCGATAATAATTATCTACCCATCTCTGTTCGAGCCTAATTCATATGCAGTCCCTTCACATTATTGCATTACAATTGTTACCTTTGAAAACGTAAAATAGTTTAATCTCTGCAGATTCTGTGGAACGACCATTCTGACATATAAAGAGTGAATTTTCCCTCAAATCATAACCCTAAAGCACAGCACACATCATCACACACCAACCCAGACCTTTGGGTTTCCATGGCGACCATGATGATGGTGGAGGGGTGCTTTATTTTGACATTGTTACGTGAGATGAGGAAAGTAAAGAAATTGTGGGGAGCTGTGTTTACAAGGCACTGATCAGATCTGAATGTGACAGGCCATTACAGCATCTGTTGCACAGCAAGTTTTAGGAGGGCACAGAAAAAAAGGATTAGAATTACAGACACTAAATTTAATTTACTGTACACCTTCATGTATGTGAAACGTGCACGTTTGTGCACAAAAATCACTATTCATCAAAACATTGCCTTTAGAAACATGGAATGTTTTGAGTCGAAATTTACATTTTCTCTACTTTGACATTTAGAATAAGTCTTTAAATACACAAATAAATTATACTAATAATTAAACGTTGTAATACTGTGTTTTAGACAGCATTTATTCTATTATTCTACTATTCTAGTCTAGTATTCTCTTATTCTAGTTTTAATTTGAAATATACACATTCGCATTGAACACAGTTTACAAAGAGTGACTAGTCTGTCCACGTTTCTCGGTTGATTTGACACAGAATGACCCTATAGCTTGTGTGTCAGTGATTGCGTGTGAAGCTGGATGTGTGCTGTCAATTTGATGCAAAGGAAAATGTGATCTGACACCCTAAAGAAGGTCAGATAACCAATGAAATGTTCAGAGATGTGCAAACACTCAAACTGAGCAAAGAGCAAAACCATGTTCCCCCCTATATATATATATATATATATATATATATATATATATATATATATAAACACAAAATGCATCAAACATGCATACAGGTGAAATCACACATGCACATTTACACCTGCATACACACAATGAATAAATAAAGGGGCACTCAAGATAAAACAGACATTTACAATAGCCTTTCTCAACTCTTAGAAATTACTGAACTTATTCATAATTATTTAACAAAAAAAATAAATAAATAAAATAAAAATAAACTGACTGCCTACTATAGGGAAAAAAACTCAATTTGAATTGTAGAGCAACATTTTGTTGCGATTGATGGATATGCATCTAAAAACAATTCTCATAAAAGTAGAATTTACTATTTGAACATGAATTAAATAAACATTTTTAAATATTCATTTTAGATTTTATTTTGGACATTTTAATAAATAAATAATACTTTAGAATTTTATTTTATATAAATATCTAATAATTTTTTTTCTATTTATTTATTTTTCTGTTTTTATGTTTGAATTCCTAAATGAATAACAGATTCCTTCATTTTATTTTCATGTGTCACTTCTAGTCCTTCATAAAAAGAAGGCATGGAATTATGAATTGATGAGGTGACATAGACATGACCTTTAACATACTTCGATCAGCTATAACTAAACACTAACTTTGCAAAGAAATATGAAGAAAAATGCCTTCACAATTACACTTTGTTTCTTTATAGCAGTGTGGGGAATAAAGGAGAAATAAACTCTCATCCATCCATCTTTCCTCCACGATGGCCTTCAAACAGTCCTTTGGGATTTAAAGGGCTCTGTGTGGTGGAGTTGTCAAGCTTGTCAAATGAATAACTGCCCTCAAATTTTAAAGGGCCCATAGGTTCAGCGATCAATGCGATTAATGCCGGGGGAGTGCATGTGTGCATGCATGTGTGATGCATGCGCCTGTTTTCTCTCCTGGGAGAGACTGGGTGGGGTTACTATGGCACTGAACTAGAGGTGTGTGATGCTGAATTCGATATGAATATTTAAGAGACGTGCCTCACCAAACAAACAGCCCCCAGATGTTGAGGAGAGAGAAAGACAGGAGGTTTCTTTTTCTTATCTGTTCCTGCTCTTTTTCTCTCTCCTCTCAGACTCTATAAATAAATAAGGTTCTGTTTCCAAGGTAACAAGTCCCCTGAGATTCGGTCCCTTGTACTATTAGGGGGGAAAAGGTGCGAGAGGAACCAAAACACAACAGGTCTCACAGTACTTGCAACACATGTTATCTATACACAAATGTTTACAATCAAACATAAGCTGGAGTCATAAATCTATCTATATGCCTTGTGTTTCCCATCATTCCCTCCTGCCGTGTTTGTGTTGCCATCAATGCATCGTTTCCCATCCGCAGTCCACAGTCCCCTTTAAATCACAGCATATGGGGACAGCTTTGTGCTGAGATGCATGAATAAGTGCTCATAAACTGGTGGAAAATTTACAGGTACACTGCTACAGCATCAGTAACAATGAGAACAGATGCCAAGCCATAGATATTTGAATGCTGCTTCTGCAATTAACTCTTTATTGCAGTTCATATCTGACTTCGGACTTCTGAAACCAAAGAAGCTTAATATAATTTAAGCATTAACAGGTACATCGTAGTTGTATTTAACGAGTGTTGGATGAAAAACAAGGCCTCTCACCTGCAGTTATTGTGAACAGCTCCCTCTTGTGGTAGTTTTGGTGTTTGAAAGCCGAGCAGTGGCCTGGAACAATGTCCTTTGAAGACCGAATCCGGACCAATCGATTCGGCTGCATGGTCGATTTAACCAAGCCATTTTCACTTGGCTGTGGACCAGTAAAACACTAGTGTACTTGAGTCAAATTCGCTCACAAGTGTTTATTTGACGAGAGATATTATAATAAATAGCGGCCGGAGAAAACCAGCTGTGCCGCTTGTGTGCCACGTTATCTGTTGATTGTTTTGAATCAGAACTACCGATTCACAAACGAGTCACTCGTTTGATTCACTTCAAGCTTAGGACAAAACGTTTGAAAAACGGTCTGAATCGATTCGCGATTCAGTCTGAATTGTTCGGACAGCTCTGTCACGTGCCGAAAAACTTTTATGACACAGACACCAAAAATAGCTGGATGAATTAAATGTTTAACTTTAATCAATTAAACCCAAACCTACAAAATCATTTTATAGTTTTTCAGTCTTGAAGACGTTTTATTAAGTTTAATACCCAACCTTTGAATGACTCAATATCTGGTCAAAACAGTTCACGAATATAACTTACATGTTGTAGCTAATAGCATTATACAAGGATATTAATCACTAAGTACCGTAGGCTATTACATAATTTTACCATAATCATCTTAACATTTTTTAAAAGTAATTTTGAGAGCTAGTGCTCTGCCATATAAATCTTTTGTAGACGCTTAGCCCAGAAACATAAATTTATAACCTAACATGTATATTTATGGTTATATATTTTTCTAAATCGATGAACTGAGGCCTAGTTGTAAATGTAAATTTAGTTTATCTTGAACAGTGTGATTAGAGAGATATATGATTGCTGTCAAATTGTATAAATTTTATTTTATATGAACTGTTAAGTAGATTTCTGCCTTTCCCTCTTTAGGTGAATGTGTTCTTCTGGTAATGAAGTAGGCCTACTGACTTCGCCTGAACTCAGTAAGCTTCTTGAAGCTAAAGACTTGCCAGCACTGTTGATTAATATATGCTCCATGCAGTCAAAGAGTCTATGTTAAGGTGTTAATGGAGCACACTAGGGATTATGAGAATACAGTATTAACTTTCTGATTACACACACCAAATCTAGTGGGAAGAGTATCTAGCGTAAAATCCCTCCTTGTCTTTCCTCTTTTCGATGAGGCTAATTAACATCTTTAAGCTAAGCAGATCCCAGGAAACATCAAAGCATACGGTTAAATTATCACAATTAGTCCACTGGAAGTCATTATCCAGTCATGGGGATTGGGGAATGCAGGGGAAAGAGATGAGTGGAGTACTGTGAGGGTGTAGTAGAAACAATGTAGTAGGAACCAAAAAATAGGGATAGAGACAAAAGGGAAAACTGGATGCTCATAATCTGATATTAAACAAAACCTCATTTGCTAATGTGTGATGATGGTTCTTCACCTCTGCTAATGTGTGAGGGACATGGGGAAGCTTGTACAAGAATGAAGCATTTACACCAGATCTCTCCGGAGCAACACACACCCTTCAGTGTGAGTAATGAGATGAATCCATACCGACAGCGGCTTTTCTCACCCTGGTCCCTAGTACTATTAAATGACTAAGTTTGCTCTTTTGGCCAAAATATGTCTCTTTTTTTCAGGTAGATGAATCTGTTTCCTCTATGGGATCACAATCCTGGGCTGAGTTTCCCATGCCCTCTAGTAAGCATGAAGTGGTGTTTTTTTTTTCTATTTGGCAACACATAAGTGAGTTGTTCTTCATATTAAACTGCTAAAATGAAAATAATATCACTGTGTCTTTTCATTTTTGTAACAGGTGCGGTTTCAATGGGAGATGGAGACTAGCTTATTTTTTCTTGAGCATTGAATAATACAATGACTGAACAACTGGGTTTATGTCACCAAGAAACACAGCAAAATAATGAGCAGACTAATGGATGGAGGCAGATCTGAACGTGAGATGAGGTTGATTGTAAAAAAGGGGCAGGGTTTAAGCAGACTAAACTGACCTATTTGCACTCGGCCACATCATGATATATTGATCATGTAGCTATCCGATTGTGAAAAATAACCAGATGTAAATGCCCTCTGAAACACATTCAAGATGGATTGCAGTCTTCAGGAAGAGCATCTGGTTGTTTAAATCATATATGCAAATGTTACATATTTTTTAAGTGTAAATGGAACAGTTTTTACAAATGAGATAACAAAGCTGATCTGAGAAAATGCATTAAGCGACAAGTGTAAACAGGCCCAGTGATTGGTGAAGGCCAGCATACTTCACACCAAACAAGATGCTTTAAAAAATAGAAATGGTGAGTTTTACATTTAATGACAACTTTAAAATTAATATCTGAAATTAATTTTAATTTCAAGCCCTTATGTTTGACAGTATGAACTGGATGAAGTGATTAATCATGAGCAATCGTGCTAATTACCTGTACGGGGTACAACCTAATGTTCATTTGAGTCCACCTGTGTTCAGTTGCTAGATGGCATCATTAATTCCAGTTTGAGAGTTTTGCTCAGTTGAGTTTTCATAACTGAAATAGAAGCACACATTAATCCTGCTGTCTGTGGGGTTGTAACGAGTGGAAATAAGTGTGGCCCCTTTAAGAGCTGCGCGCTCCCTGTAAAACGGTATGCACTCTGTATGATAATGTTACAACTGCGACTCGAATCCCCCATCATTTCTGTTTGGAAATCAATTTGTTTTAATCTTGTTTGTTTTTGTTTTGGTAACGCTGTGGACGGTGGAACATGGGACGGACAATTGCCCGAGTTCGATTGGAGAAATAAAACGCGAGTCGTTGTTAAATGTCAATCGCCTCCATGAGTCTGTCTGGCCTAATAACTTTGTGAGCTATCCATATTTTTTTTCCCTCCTGACACAACGCGTTACAAGTGGCGCCCGAACATTTTATCTCTGGCCTTGGATCTAAAGCGAGGTTTTACACGGATGCTGGGGCGGTTTGTGAAGGACGACGCCGAAATTTTTTGATCCTCCAGGTGGACATGTGGGAGTTTACACGAGGCTAGTTTCACTGCGTATAGAGTGAACGGCCCGAGTCGCCTGACGACGCTATCGCGGACATTTTTGTGTTGCTGACGCAGAGGATATTTGTTCACATTCAGATGGATTTAGGTCGTCATGGATGCAATCTTCGTGAATCTGATGTGTGCACGTAGGATTGTGGTTCGTTGAGGTAATCGGAAATTCAACTGTTAGTGAACTTTGACTGTTTCAGGGATTCAGGCCTGATTGCTACGTTCATTTGTGTTCATTTGCTTGAACTGAATGTTGAACTGGTTGAATTGAACTTGAGGAAATTTTTTTTTTGCACTGGATTTTTCCTGAACTTCTACTAGGCTATATTTTGATTTGTCGTTGGGTAATAACTACTCGACGCTCGCACTGTGTTGCCACAAAAAAAAAAAAAAAAAAAACAACGATATAAGAAAACAATTAATGGACTCTGTGTGTGGTTTGGTGATATTGAACTTGTCACTGGTATTGTAAAAAAAAAAAAAATTGTAAAAAAAAAAAAAGAAAAAAAAAACTTATTGTACTGCCGAATTTATTGTTATATGGTTAACTTTTTTTTTTCTTTTCAAAGATTATCCAATTGTTTATTCCATTTGTTTTGCTTGATTATACAGTAAATTAGTGCAAGTGGAATTGTTTGTTAAATGATATTGTGCCAATTCATTGTTTTGAATTTCATATTGACAAACTGATTTTGATACAATGGCCAGACTTGTTGATGACGAGACTGATTTATTTGACCAATCTGCATACTTTGAGTGTCCTCCCAGATGGGCGAGCGCCTGGAGATACAGGTTGAGTCGTTGAAAGAGAAAGTTGAAATGCTGCGGAGGTGCCTGAGAGAGTCTCTTGATCTACAAAGAGGTATTATTGACCGTTGCACAGAAAAACTTTCAAGTACCTGCTTCATGCCAGTTGCCTTCTCAGGTCAGGCCTGTTGCTTCGTCCACTCCACATGCTCAAGCACCAACTGATCGAATAAAGGGGGCTCGGTCTTTTGGAGTGGAAATGAATGCCAGAACCGAAAGTGCGCTTGGACTGGCTCAAAGTTCACTTGATTTGAATAATGCAACCAGAACTTTGGCCTCCGTCTTGCATCAATCGAGACTGGAACCCCCAGTGTTTGGAAATGATGGAAAAAATTCAACCTGATGACTGGCTTATTCTTGTGGATGCCTATAGAACTTCTTTGGGTGTCAGCGATGCTCAGATTTTGCTTGAATTACCACGTTTCTTAGCTAAAGAGCCCAGGAAGTGGTTTACGGTACTGAGTTCACATGTCACATCCTGGAAACAGTTCTGCACCCTGTTCAAGACTGTGTTTCTTCCAGCGGATAACCAAGAGCGTGTCTGGAGAGGTATTCTTGACCGTGTACAAGCTCAAGGAGAACCATTTCCAACGTTTGTTGCACACTTGTTATCTGAATTCAAGAAACTAAAGTCTCCACCACCAGAACAAGAGCAGATTGATCTTATCTGCAAGCATGCGCTTGAGCGCTACAGAGTTGCGTTGTATGGCGCACGAATTACTTCAGTCATCGACCTCTTGATGTGTGCCCACGAGCTGCACTCCGCTCTCGGTCCTGACAGACGTGATGAACCAGTATTGCAGAAAAGCAAACCCAGAAGAGAGACTTATTGTTTCAAATGTTCTGCGCCTGGTTTTACCTCGAGAAACTGTCCGAACTGTAACTTTGCCCAACAGACTGTGCCTTTTCCAGCCGCTGACAAACAGACAAGTCCAGTTTCGAATGAGCCACGGGACCCTGAGGAGGATACTAAAGCCATGCCATACGAAGACAGGGAGGAGCAAAAGCACAATTCTGTTCGGCAGAAGGTAAACTTCAGAGGGGGGAGGACGTTTCACCGAGGCAATCCTCCCTCCAGAAGATAAATGCGCCTCACCCTAGTCTTAAGTCCTCGCCTGAGCCGCTTGTCCTTGGACATGTGGAGGACCATGCTTCTCCTTCATTTTGGAATACACCATTTATTGTTAAGGTCAATTTCTGTCATAAGGCCATCGACGCAGCGCTGGACACCGGTGCCTCACTTTCAGCAGTGTTCGTACAAATATGATTTCGGATGTCTTGCGACATTCTCAGAAGGTTCAACCTTGGATTTTTCCCCCAATTCAGCTTGCCAACAGTGCTGCTTGCACTCCAACTGGTGTTGTCTGGTTAAACATTGGCCCTCCAGGAAAAAAAAATTTCTACCATCGATTTGTCATTATCCCTGATCTTTCCTCTCCGCTCATCTTAGGGATGGATTTTATGCTGCGAGCGTCAGTCAGCATTCACATCCCATCAAGGACGGTGACCCTGGGTGAATCTACACCCCAGGAGGTTTTGAGTGAGTGGTTGGAGGCACCCGAGCTTGGAAGCTTAATGTTTTTAAATGTCTGCCAGTCTGCCTTGGATGAGAAAGTTGAGAGAGCTTGTCTGAAAAGGGAAGAAAAAGGGAAATTGTTGGACCTTCTAAAATACTTTTGGAGCCTGTTTGATGGACACCTGGGGCACACTTCATTGGGGGAGCACATAGTCAACACTGGTGAAGCAAAACCAGTTCACCTTCCGCCATACCGGAGCTCACCAGCCAAGAAAAAAATAATTGAAGATCAGATTCAGATGATGCTGGAAGAAGACATCATCGAACCATCTTCCAGTCCATGGGCTGCACCCGTGGTAATTGTCAAGAAGCCAATGTGGAGACCACAGGTTTTGTGTTGACTACAGAGGCCTTAATCACCTGACACTTAAGGATTCGTACCCACTTCCCAGAGTTGACGAATCATTGGATTTCCTGGCTTGTGGAAAATTTCTTACTACTTTGGATTTGGCTCGGGGGTACTGGCAGGTGTCTGTAGAGGAAAAGTCAAGGCCAAAGACAGCATTCGCATCACACTGTGGCCTTTTCCAATTCAAAGTCCTTCCTTTTGGGCTTAGTAACGCTCCGGCCACGTTTCAGAGAGTAATGAACAATGTCCTTGCTGGATTGGTTTACAAGTGCTGTGCAGTGTACTTGGATGATATTGTCGTTGTATCCCCAACCTTTGAACAACACTTGAAAGACCTCCGGGAAGTCCTTTCTAGGCTTGAATCAGCTGGTCTTACTCTCAAGCTAGATAAGTGTCAGTTCTGCTTGAGTGAACTCATCTTCCTAGGATACAGGGTCACGCCGGATGGTATTTCTCCTGATCCGAGAAAGGTGGAAGCGGTCACAGAGTTCAGGACACCGGCGGATGTGAAACAAGTGAGAGGATTTCTCGGCCTCACAAGCTACTACAGGCGATTCATTCCGAGTTATGCACAAAAAGCTGAGTCGCTTTTTAAACTCACCAGAAAGGAAACTCCGTTCAACTGGGACGACGGTTGTCAGGCTTCGATGGATTACTTGAAAAACTGCCTTACGTCTGAACCCATTCTGTGCCTCCCGGATTTTTCACGTCCATTCTTCATCCACACTGACGCTTGTGACTTGGGCCTTGGTGCGGCCTTGATGCAGAAGGATGACATGGGGCGAGATGTGGTGGTAGCTTTCGCGAGCAGGACGTTGCACAAAGCGGAAAGACCGTACTCAACACCTGAGAAAGAGTGCTTGGGAGTGATTTGGGCTCTGGAACACTTCAGACCTTACATCGAGGGCCTTCATGTAACCATTTATACTGATCACAACAGCCTGAGGTGGCTGATGAACCGACCCAACCCCTCTGGACGACTGGCAAGATGGTCCTTGCGCCTACAGGATTTTGATTTTAACATCGTCCACAGGCCGGGGGTTCAGAATAAAGTTCCAGACGCTCTATCACGCAACCCACTACCTCATTGTGAGGGGCCTATTGACATTCTTCCTCCACATGCGGTCATAGCTGGGATGGATCTGCGCAGTCTCTCCTCAGTCCTGATAACTGACAGAGCGCAGTTGACACAGTTACAAAGGGGTGACCCAGTGGTTGGCGGTCTTCTTCGAAACCTTGAAGATGGCGGTACAGACGAAGAACATGTCATTCATGATGGTCTGCTTTATTTCAAGGACCCTAAGATAACATGCAGTCTCCATCCAATGAAACAGCTTAAGTTATATGTCCCAACAGTAATTCGACCAACTGTACTCCAATATTATCACGACCATCCTACAGCTGGCCACCTGGGTGTGACAAAAACCTTGGCCAGGCTGAAACAGAGGTTCTTTTGGCCCAAGATGGTGACAGATGTGAAAAGATACGTTATATCGTGTCCCGTGTGCCAGCTGATAAAGCCGAGCCAAAGAAAACAAGCAGGGCTGATGGTTCCGATTAAACCTATGAGACCCTGGGAATACACAGGAGTGGATTTTGTGGGTCCTCTTCCTCGTACTCAGAGTGGAAAAAAAAACATCTAATCGTCTTCATTGACTACTTTTCAAAATGGGTGGAAGTGAGTGCAGTGCGGTCAGCGACAGCTCAAGTGGCAGCGAGTAAGTTTCTGAGTGAGATATTTGCTCGGCATGGTGCGCCAACCTACCTCATATCAGATCGTGGGACCCCCGTTTGTGAGCAATCTTTTTGAGCATGTGGTTGCTGCCCTTGGCACTGAACACCGGCTGACAACGGCATACCACCCGCAAACGAACGCCACTGAGAGGGTAAACCGCACACTTTAAAACTGCCATACGTGCATACATGGAGGACAAGCACACTTCGTGGGATAAATATCTTCCACAAATCTGTTTTGCTCTTCGAACTGCTTGCCATGAGAGCACAGGTCAATCCCCAGCAATGTTGTTATATGGCCGTGAGTTGGACACACCGCTTGATTTGATAACACAACCAAATTCTGCGGGAGTAGATGAGCCTGAGGTACCTTATCATGAGAATTTGAGAGCTTCCCTGAAGGATGCTCACGATCATGCCAGAGCTGCTCTAAGTGCAAGCCATACAAAAAAAAAGTGTTACTATGACAAGAAGCGACGTACAATTTCCTATGCTGTGGATGACTTGGTCAGAGTTAAGACACACCCCAAATCTGATGCTGGTGCAAACTTTACAGCCAAGTTGGCCCCAGTTTATGACGGACCATTTCGTGTCTCTAAGAAACTGTCAAGTGTCAATTACAGACTTTCAAATGTGGACACTGGGGAAGATGCTGGCGTGTTTCATGTAGTGAATCTACTGCCTTTTCATTCAAGGGAAACGGCCATGCCCAAAATCAGTTCCTATGGTGATGTTGAGATGTCACTACCTTTGGATGAGGACTTTGATTCTCAAACAGACAGAGAAGAATCTGTTAATGTTAACCAGGAGGTTGGTACTGTCAACTCAAACGAACCTTTGGATCGACACTCAGATGAAAGTTCGCTGGAACATTGTGCTGGACACTCTCTTGACTTTGCTCCTGACAGTGTTGACGGAGGTACTGTTTCTGACTCTCATGACTTGACATCTGACGCAGTTACCGTCGGACCGGCAAATCAGGGTCTGAGTCATTATGGACTGAGACAGAGAAGAGTCCCGAGAATTACTTCTGACTGGTCGGTGAATAAGTGGACTAACCCCTACCATACTCAAAGATTTGACTTGTATTAAGGATGACAGACTAAGTAAGGGTGTTATTCAAGAGTTATAACTGTTGTTGTTCTTGCATGTTCATGGTTCTTATCTAGGGAAAATTGATTGTTTCACTTTTGTGTTGAGGTCATACTTTTCTCAAGTGTTACGGAGCTAATGTACGCTGTGCTAACATGTATGCTTGTACTGTCTGTGCATTATATACCCCTCTGTCTTGTTAACTTTTCAACTCAGTCATGTATGAGTGGTTGTTAAGTAGGAAGTTTTCCTTTGCTGTGTACGGCTGAGGGCAGCTTTTTTTTTGGGCGGGGGAAATCTGTAACGAGTGGAAATAAGTGTGGCCCCTTTAAGAGCTGCGCGCTCCCTGTAAAACGGTATGCACTCTGTATGATAATGTTACAACCGCGACTCGAATCCCCCATGTATGCGGGTAATTTCTGTTTGGAAATCATTTTGTTTTAATCTTGTTTGTTTTTGTTTTGGTAACGCTGTGGACGGTGGAACATGGGACGGACAATTGCCCGAGTTCGATTGGAGAAATAAAACGCGAGTCGTTGTTAAATGTCAATCGCCTCCGTGAGTCTGTCTGGCCTAATAACTTTGTGAGCTATCCATATTTTTTTCCCCTCCTGACACAACGCGTTACATGGTGTATAGATGTTTTTTTTGGGTGGGGGTCTGAGAGAGAGAGAAAGAAAGCTCATAAAAGCCTTGAACTTTCTTGCCTGAAAGGAAAGCATGATATTGGGTGCAACCCAAATATAGTTCAACCCTCACATAACACTGGTGGCAGCATCATGTGTTCATTTCAACAGGAGGAACTAGAAAGCTTATTAGCATCAAGGACAACCTGAATGGAACCAAATATAGATATGTCCTTTAGGAGAGTTTGTTTCAGTCAATTAGAAATCTGCAGAACAATGGTTTAAAGGAAACTGCAAACATATTGGAAAATGTGGCAAAGAAAATGGTAAGTGTTCTAAAATTGGTTCTGTTTTCAGTATAGTCAAATTTTTGTATCAGCACCATGGTAATGCTTGTGCAGTTGAGAACAAAAAGGAATCTAAAAGGTTATGTAACTCTTTACTATAAGATTTGATGAATATTAGGTTTTGTTGCCACAGCATCAGGCCCTTCCATTAGAACATAAGGTTACATCTAGGCGTTCATTTTATTCTTCCTGTGAGATTTTCTTCTCTCTCTCTCTCTTTCTTCAACAGATATGGATGGCTAGGACTACTGTCATGCTATTCCATTCTGTTTGCTGGGTTTTCTCAGTTATACAGGTGCTGGTCATATAATTAGAATATCATCAAAAAGATTTATTTCACTAATTCCATTAAAAAAAGTGAAACTTGTATATTATATTCATTCATTACACACAGACTGATATATTTCAAATATTTATTCCTTTTAATTTTGATGATTATAACTGACAACTAAGGAAAATCCCAAATTCTGTATCTCAGAAAATTAGAATATTACTTTAGACCAATACAAAGAAAGGATTTTTAGAAATCTTGGCCAACTGAAAAGTATGAACATGAAAAGTATGAGCATGTACAGCACTCAATACTTAGTTGGGGCTCCTTTTGCCTGAATTACTGCAGCAATGCGGCGTGGCATGGAGTCGATCAGTCTGTGGCACTGCTCAGGTGTTATGAGAGCCCAGGTTGCTCTGATAGTGTTCTTCAGCTCTTCTGCATTCTTGGGTCTGGCATATCGCATCCTCCTCTTCACTATACCCCATAGATTTTCTCAGGTGAGTTTGCTGGCCAATTAAGAACAGGGATACCATGGTCCTTAAACCAGGTACTGGTAGCTTTGGCACTGTGTGCAGGTGCCAAGTCCTGTTGGAAAATGAAATCTGCGTCTCCATAAAGTTGGTCAGCAGCAAGAAGCATGAAGTGCTCTAAAACTTCCTGGTATACGGCTGCGTTGACCTTGGACCTCAGAAAACACATTGGACCAACACCAGCAGATGATATGGCACCCCAAACCATCACTGACTGTGGAAACTTTACACTGGACCTCAAGCAACATGGATTGTGTGCCTCTTCTCTCTTCCTCCAGACTCTGGGATCCTGATTTCCAAAGGAAATGCAAAATTTACTTTCATCAGAAAACATAACTTTGGACCACTCAGCAGATGTCCAGTCCTTTTTGTCTTTAGCCCAGGTGAGACGCTTCTGACGCTGTCTGTTGTGGCTTGACTGTGGCTGTTGTGGAAAGAATGCGCCAGCTGAAACCCATGTCTTGCATACGTCTGTGCGTAGTGGTTCTTGAAGCACTGACTCCAGCCGCAGTCCACTCTTTGTGAATCTCCCCCACATTTTTAAATGGGTCTTGTTTCACAATCCTCTCCAGGGTGCGGTTATCCCTATTGCTTGTACACTTTTTTCTATCACATCTTTTCCTTCCCTTCACCTCTCTATTAATGTGCTTGGACACAGAGCTCTGTGAACATCCAGCCTCTTTTGCAATGACCTTTTGTGTCTTGCCCTCCTTGTGCAAGGTGTCAGTGGTCATCTTTTGGACAACTGTCAAGTCAGCAGTCTTCCTGATGATTGTGTAGCCTACAGAACTAGACTGAGAGACCATTTAAAGGCCTTTGCAGGTGTTTTTGAGTTATTTAGCTGATTAGAGTGTGGCACCAATGTCTTCAATATTGAACCTTTTCACAAAACTGAATTTAGGATTTTCCTTAGTTGTCAGTTATAATCATCAAAATTAAAAGAAATAAACATTTGAAATATATCAGTCTGTGTGTAATGAATGAATATAATATACAAGTTTCACTTTTTGAATGGAATTAGTGAAATAAATCAACTTTTTAATGATATTCTAATTATATGACCATCACCTGTATTACCTTCCTATAGAGTGATTATTAATATCATTACTTCATAGCATTCTTGTAATTTTATTTAATCTCTTCTGCAGGGCCTTTACATGTATTAATGGATAACACATGGGTTGCTCCTCTTGGTCTCCTGTCACCACGACCGGGTCCCAGAAAAGCAGAAGATGGATGTTTAAATCTATGTGCAGCTCAAGTCTTATTCTCGAGTTGACACTGTTTCTCCAGGCCCATTTTAACTCATTCTATTTTACTATGGTTTTTTATCTTTAAAAAAAGACTTTTTTTCTCCGTAATCCTTAAATCATTTGTCTTCTAAACTACTGATCCTATCGGGTCTCTGGCCTGTCCCAGCAGCTCAGGCCATAGGCTGTAGTCACTATTTAAAATGGAAGTTGTGTGTAGCTTTCTGTCACCACATCATGGTTCTGCAACTGTAATGTCCTTGCTCTCCTCTTAAACTAATGCCATCTTTATAATGGTGTGCACAATTATTTTTCTGTAACTAAATGTTACCAATGCTTTGGCAGTGTAAAGCCTTTTTTACCATATAAATAAAGCCACTTAAGTCTTTTAATTAATTCTCCAAGTTGGTGTTCTTCCTGTTTGGACGTCTACATATCAAGGATACTGGAAAAGGCACACTGATAAGGCAAATAATATAATGACAGCTCGAACTTTTACTTGTTTTTATAAGGCACATTTTTATCAATTTGATAATGTAACTCTGGCCCTGTCAACATCAGCTCCACAGCACCACCTAAAGATTTATTTTAGTTAACAGGGACATTGTACATTAAAACATTTCTGTAAGTGTACCAGAATTAGCCAATGGCTATTTTTCATCCATAGTACCTGGACAGAATATTACAAGTCACCCTAAAAAGAGGCATGATTAGAATACATGCTAAAGAATTTTATAACTCCATAAAACAATCTATTAAAACAATCAAGTGAAATAGAACAAATATAGTAGTCACCATTTGAAGTGGATCAAAAAAGTTCACCAAAGTTGTCCTAAGACAAGAACACATTTTGTTTTAGGACAACTTTGATGAAACGTTTTGATCCACTTCAAATGTTGACTAGTGTACGTACATACAACCATGAATGACAGGAAGATGAACTAGAGTTCAACATGGAAACATCAGAGCTCCACCAATAGGAACCATGTAGATTCGAATATTGATAAGTTGTAAAATAAAGAAACAACAAATCAATTGTAATAGAGATCTCTTTATTATAGTGCATTTATCAGATGTTACAAGATGGGTTTTTAAAAAAAGCTAAACAAAAACCATTTCAGTAAAAGAAAACAAACATGTGTACACGTGCCTTGCTTCTACTATTTTACATAATTTTTGAAATTAAAGCTTCACATCTGAACATAGGATAGCTAAATGAAATCTGCAAGCTAAATACATTTTCATACTCATACACTTTAATTACTTGTCATAGATGATGCTTATTCAAATAAATCTTTATCTACTACAGTAGATCTGTATCATAATAACTAAAAGGCCAAAAACATTATTATTAGAGTTATGAAACATGAATTTTGGTGACAGACAAAAGGGGAAGAAAACAAATGAATAAAATGCATTCAAGATGCTATCAAGTTTCACACATGGTGAAACGTCACCTATTCCCTTGTGAGAGGTCAGTACAGGGTTAGAACCACTGGGATCTTTACAGCAGAATGTGCAATACTGTATTTAACAATGCAGTTGCCTTTGGAATATGACGGAAAAGAAATCGTATTTGTCAGTTTTTGGAATATTAGAAGATGGATGTACTACACATTCTCAAAGCGAACAACTCTCTGCTGGTGCTTGATTCTATCAGTGACGTGTTTTTTTTTGTTTTGTTTTTTTGCAACAGGTAGAGCAGCCATCAACAGATGAAGAGAAACAAGGAAGGAGGAAAGAAATGTGAAGTATGGAAGAGGGAGGACTATAGCTGGCTGGCTGAGTTTGCATTTTGACCTGCAGCTGTTCTGCAATTCTCTCATACAAAAAGAACCAACCAAGGAACCACTGGAGCTCGTTGGCGACTCTGGATCAGCCTGATCTTCATCTATCTATCTTGCATTTCAAAAAGTCCTTAGCGGCCTCATCTGAACACTCATGAGATTCTGACTGTACATATGATGCAGGACAACTTGAAAGAGACCATAATAATGAAAAAAATAATTATCACAACAATAAACGAAAAAGAAAGAGAGCTAAAAGAAGAATCACTGGAGTGGGAGCAGCTCGCAAAAGGCCTCGCTGCTCCAGCAGAAGGCGCTCACTCCCTCATTACTCCCACAAACACTTCTGCAGTCGCCTCTTACATGGCAATCAAAACACATGTAAGGCTGTTAGTTAGTGCCTGGGATCTGCCTGGATGATCAGCAAGACCCCCCCAAAAAAACACACTCAGGGTCAAATGATTTCTTCCCCACAGGCAATAGTTTAAGACATTCTACAAACTGACTTTATGTAAACGAAAGGTTTCACAGGCTTGTGCTTGAATGCGCTTGACTGAGGACCGAAGTAGGGAAAGAGAGCTGGTGTTCACATGGAAAGCATCAGCATGATTTTCAAATAACACGAAGAAGAATGGATGGAAAAGAAATATCACTTTATTGTCTGATTTTTTTCCTTCTTTTTTCCCAACCTGATGCAGGTTACAATGAGTTCTATCAAATGTGGGGTCAAAGGATGGCAACTCACACCTTGCAACATTTTAGACATGCGTGATTGCTTTAAACATTGGGAAAGGGACAAATCAGGCCTATAGTTTGGGTTCAGTGTATTAGGTAACAAATATTTAACATCCTGGGTCATTCTTTGCGTGCAGAAAACCACGGGGAGAGGAGGGAGAAGAGAGAGAGAGAAAGAGAGAACCGTGCTGTACACTGAGTGTCTATTTTGAAAGGCACAGCAAGGCTACTCCCACCCTCAGTTCACACACACATACACGTACACACACACTCTTGCATGTGCATTATAGACAGCACTGGGCAGAGTCTCTGATGTATACAAGACTGAACAAGAGAAAGAAATAGATAAACTGGGCAACCGGGCAAGACTGAAACCAGTGCTGTCACCCTTCACACACATTCATACACACACAGCGCTGACAGAAGACGAGAGGTTGGAATGGATCATTTAGCGTTTTTGAGCTGGTTGGAGAGCCAGTCGAGCCCTTCGTACAAGCCATCCCCACTGGTGGCGCAGGTGGCCTGGATGTACCAGTTACGATGACGCAGGGAATGAAGGCCAAGCTTGTCTGTGATCTCGGCTGCGTTCATCGCGTTGGGCAGATCCTGTAGCGGAAGAGATGGAGAGAGCAATGCAATCAAACACTGAGTTTCTTAAAAATATAAATTTTGATGTGTAATATTGATTCATAAAAACCCAAGATCACTTTGCATTTTGCACTTTGCAATCAGTCTGAAGCCCCGGCTCGTTACAGCATTAACAGAGAGAGAATTTCTTACATTGAAAGAAAGAAAGAAAGAAAGAAAAAAAAGGTCTCTTATGCTCACCTGGGCTATTTTTATTTCAACAAAAACATACTAAAAATTGCATTTTCATGAAATATTATACTTTAATAGAACCATTTTAAATTTTAATATATTTTAATATGCAATTTATTCCTGTGACGACAAAGCAGGATTTTCAGCAGCAAATCAGAAATAATTCTAATATGATGATTTGGTCCTCAAGAAACATTTCTTTTTATCATCATAATATTAATATTTTTGTGTAACCAGTGTAACCATAATATTTTTGTTTTCAGTATTCTTTGATAAATAAAAAAAGTTCAAAAGAACAGCATTTATTCAAAATGGATATTTTATAACAATGTAAAAGTCTTAACTCTCACTTTTGATCAGTTTAATTCTGCTGAATAAAAGTATTAATTTCTTTTAAAAATACTTTTAAACAGCAGTATAAGCAAAATTTATAAATGTGAAATATACATTAATCGGAATCTAATCAAATCCAATCAGAATTTGATTAAGAGCTGGTGAATTTGATTAAATCAAATCAAATAAGATCAACTCCATTAATATCCAGACCAATCAATGGAACAGTCACAAATGACATCAGCCCTAGCAGAAGTCAGAAAAGAAACCAAATAAATACTGGGGCTGCTGATGGTGCTTGCGTTTAGAGAATGTTTTTTTTTCTCTCTTTTACCTGCTTGTTGGCAAAGACCAGCAGCACAGCATCTCTCAACTCGTCCTCCGCCAGCATCCTCGTCAACTCCTCCCTTGCCTCATTCACTCGCTCCCTATCGTTACTGTCCACAACAAAAATCAGGCCTGTGGAACAGACAGTGAGAGACTGAGTATGCGCTTAAGAGTTGCTCCATACCTTTTTCTCTGTTATCCTTTTTTCACCAGCATTTACCGGGTGCTAGTTCAGAACCAATGCTATTGACGGTTCAGAGTTGGTCCCAGCCCCTGACGCAAGCAGTTCTTACTTCTAGACCAGCAATGTTTTGGTGCTACTAACGAACCACTATTCCTAGTTCGGTGCTGGTGATTTGGGTGTTGAAAGGCAAAGAACCAATTTGAAACTAGGCTCTGACTCTGATCCAGCACTCAAACTGCCTTGATGAAAAAGGGATAAGTGTGTATGTGTGGACACTGACCTTGTGTGTTCTGGAAATAGTGCCTCCAAAGTGGCCGGATCTTATCCTGACCACCCACATCCCACACAGTGAAGCTGATGTTCTTATACTCTACCGTCTCTACATTAAAACCTGCAAAGAGAAGAGGGGGCAAGTTATAAACTGTTTCAAAGAAAAGAGGGGCAGATGGAATGAGGGCTAAAAAGCATGAACTTCTTGTCTCTCAGGCTGGGGCCCCGCTCTAATATATATATTAATATATACACACAGACAGCAGAGAAAGAGATGGGATAGAGAGATACGAAAGGACACACAGAGATGGAATGAGAGAGGGGAGGGACAATGAATAAAAGCAAAATACAAGTTAAAAATACAGGTAAATACAAGCAGAGTAAAAGTGTAATAACCACAGACCGATAGTGGGGATGGTGGTGACTATTTCTCCCAGTTTCAGTTTGTACAGGATGGTGGTCTTTCCAGCAGCATCCAAGCCCACCATCAGAATTCTCATCTCTTTCTTCCCAAAGAGATTCTTAAAGAGGCCTGCAAACATATTCCCCATGGTGGCAGATCTGCAGAGAGGAACAGAGAAGGTAGATGGGGTTATACACCTTATGCGTCAGAGAAACTAGTGTGCAGCCATCTTTAGAATTTTGTCTTTGAACTTCTGTTTTTGCGGTAGTGCTATAGCAGAGTTTTGAAGAGTAATTAACTGGTGATGTGGATTCACTCACTGTAGAGTTAATGAAAGTTATCATGTGCATTGTAAAGTTTGAAGTGGATGTCATAACAAATGTCAGTAGACTATGAAGATTTTAAAGCGAGCCGTTCATTCATAAATTTGTACAACCTTACCTTCATGCTGCGGAAATACAAAAGGAAGACAGAAAAGTGCAGCGTTTAACTAGTGCAACGTTGAAGAGACGGAGCTACATAAGGTCTAAAGCACCTCATTCAAGTCACCATCCAATTGAAATTACTCACCAAATAAAAACAACAACTACTTTTCTACTTGCAAACAATATTTTGACTGCCTGAAGATGGTGTCACATAATAGTACTGATCAGGGTGTAAACTGAAAAACAGAAGCTTAAACACTGCAAGGGGTGATGCTGCAAAGCACTCCACCTCAAAACACTGATATAAGTTTGGGTATCTGCTAAATAAATGCATAGTATCAAAAAGTTAAAAACCCAAATGGCACAATCATTTACACAAGAACTGATTAAGCATTCTCCGTGCCATGAATGCTTGTCATGGTTCAACCACATCTGACTCTGGGGAACATCTGACTGTAGGTGTGGGCTGATTCACCATGTGAAGAGAAAAGAGGGGGAAGGGGAGTCAGAGAAACAAAAGGCCTAGTGATCATGTGAATGGAAGATACCACTGGTGGAAAGAAGAGTACATGAGGTAACCAGAAACCTGACAAACCTGTAAGAGGAGACACCTGCCCTCTGAATTAATCAGAGACACAGAGAAAGAGGGCTGGAGAGCCTGGTCCCCATCAGCTGAGTTACACTCTAATCCCAAATGTAACTCAAGCGATAAACTTCAGTTTTTGACAATGAGGCCACCATATCCCTATTCAGCCCATCAGTACATCTCTCCTTTAATGAGCCTAAATTATATGAGACGTCAGTGTTTCCCTATACATTGATTTATTTGTGGCAGCCTGAGAGAATGATATATATATATACACTCATTCTCAATATATATATATTTCCCAGGGGAAATGCCGCCACACATAGAGTGTAGGGCCCTATGATTTCCGCAATGTGGAAAACGCAGTCGGAATGGCGGAATCCAGTCAAAAAAACAGAATTTACTGTTTAATGCAGAACGTCATGGAATTTGTCAAAGTTTGGATGAATTAATCAAAAGTAGGCCATTACAAGTAAATCAGATTATGATATGTACTAGTATCTGTAAATATTAAGTTGCAAAAAGATTATTTATATATATGAATCCTTCATGATCTGCATGTCTCTGTGTGAATGAAAGGCGCAGACGCGCGGTTTCATTTATTACACACATACTGAAGCACGCATGACGTTAGCGGTGATTTCTGCGTCTGCCGTTTTACTAAATGAGGATGTAAACACATGAAAAACATCTCCAGAACTGCTCTGAGAGCCACTTCATGAGCATTTGACTGTTTGATTAAAGTAAAACTAGCGTCATATCACATACACAGAACTGTAAAGGTATTCACGGAACCCGTCAAAAAGTCCGATTTGATTTGAAGACATTGTGCCAGAAATGTATTACTATTTTTCAATAGTGTACATAGCCTAATGTACATAGCCTACTACTACTAAAATTAAGCAAACATTATTTTTAAGGAATAATCAGACAACATTTCTTCCATGTTTTAATTTTAATAGTAAATCCCCTTAGTTTGCCAAAAAATTAAGGTTGCTTTATTTTCAATAATTAAAAGATAAATAAAAGTAATGTTTCTTGCCTTCATTTGATAACCAGAAAATTTTAAATGCACAACACAGAATTTCTGAGGGGAAAAAAATTCATAAATCTACTTAAAAAAAATAAATAAATAAATAAATAAATAAATAAAATAAGTTGTTTTATGCATTCAACTAATTAGACATGCTAAAACACAGAATTTGGTAACGAAAAAAATTATGGAGAGAAAAAAAAATTAAAGCATTTCATAGGGCCCTAAACATGTAATTTTTGTTAAACTTTTGATAAATTGATGTGAAAATGTGTAAGTTTCATGATTTTAATTAATTAGACTTTTTGACTAATAAAATTGAATTTAACAATTTAAAAGAAGTTGTGAAAAATTAAAAAATGAAGAAAAAAAAGGGATCCAGATAAATTTTAAAATGCAGAGAGACTGAAACTGATTCAATGAGCTTCTCTTATGCGTTTGCCACTCAAAATCATGATTCAATTATGATGCCATGTTGCACTGCAACATTTTGAACTGTGACGTGTATTTCAATGCGTACTGTATTGTGAAGCAGTTAGAGATACCCTGCCCTATGCAAAATACATTGTGCAAAATAATTCAGAAGACTGCAGCAGCACAAAAGATGAAGATGTTGTTTACAAGTACTTAATCTGAAGGAATGTACTTTGTCTACCAAGTCTAATTGTGGCACAAAAGTTAAACGCTAAGAATGGTGTGAGAACACACCCACTGATATTGTGAGAGCAGTGTCCTCTGTGTAAAAAGAAGAGAGGTGGGGCTTCAGAATGCAGAGACACTAGAGTTGAAACAAAGTCCCAACAGAACAAAGCTACTACTTAACCCTCAAACTATTTGAAAAACACCCTTTTTTGTTTAAATTATGTACACTACAAGGGGGCCACATCACTGGAAGAAGTCCCTGCAAATACAAGGAAATGAGTTGTCTAGTAATGTTAGTTTGGTTGATAGTGAAAGCTTTGTTCCTCTCACACATTGGTAGGTGAACTCATGAAATTGAACATGATATCAACAAGTGTTTTTAAATGTAGGAAGATTTTTTTTTCCCCGCAGCCAAATGCCACATGCCAGAGATCCGGCACGGTGCAGAACTTTAAGCCCTGTTAATGTCCATCATGGATCAAAATCGATCCACCATGACAAACAGTGAATATTATCTGTGCTGTTTAATGCATTTGAGATGTAGATAGCAGTAACTGTAAGTGGACTATTGTAATAGGTAAATCAAATGTAAGCTAGTAGGTTACAGTACTAATTACTAAGCTCAAATGAGTAAATGTGTGTTTCTTATAGCAGTTAAAATATACTAATTTTCTTTATTATTTATTTTCATTTTTAATTCAGTGATTTTAACTTTTAATTTAGTTATTTTAATGCTTTAAAGAGCAATTCTAGATTGTAATGTTCTAATGTTCTGCTATCTGTTCTGCAAACTATAAAAGGTACAGCTGTAATACAACCAGAGAGAAAGGCTGCATGGCTAGAAACTGTAAAAAATTATTATTATTATTTTAAGTCAAATAATAGTATGTGAGACATTACGTTCCTATTGGTTAGTAGAGGAGCTTAGCTTAGCCTGACATAGGGCTGGGCGATATATGTAACGATATGATCATGCGCATCTAGTCAGTAAATCTGGTTCCGTGATTACCGCTAAATCGCCATCACCTGCTTTCAAATGGAGCGGCATTTAATAGACAGAGCCATAGCTCACTGACAAGCTACGCAATATCGCTTTCATTACTGAAGGCGATTCATCTGCGATAATGAACGCGATATTGCGTACCTTGTCAG
Source organism: Cyprinus carpio (assembly GCF_018340385.1). Lineage (NCBI taxonomy): Eukaryota > Metazoa > Chordata > Actinopteri > Cypriniformes > Cyprinidae > Cyprinus > Cyprinus carpio. The sequence goes on along the minus strand of NC_056574.1, from coordinate 19,668,966 downwards.
TGAACTACGGCTCTGTCTATTAAATGCCGCTCCATTTGAAAGCAGGTGATGGCGATTTAGTGGTAATCACAGAACCAGATTTACTGACTAGATGCGCATGATCATATCGTTAGATATATCGCCCAGCCCTAGCCTGACAGTAAGCCTGGTCCTAGACCAGGTTAGTTTCCCACCATAAGTTGCCACAGTGACTCAAGGGCGGGACACACCAAGCCGACGATTGGCCGTTGGTCAACGTCGGGGCCGACGGCGAGCGACAGTCAGGCTAGTTTGTTTGGTTCCACTCATCGGCTCTCGTCAGGCTCACGTCTGCGGGACCGTCGGCGAGAATAAGAGCTCTGATTGGATGTTATTAAAGCGAATTAAAGCGAAAGTGATGAAAATAAGCACGTAAATGAAGGCGGTACAGACAGAAGGCTGTTTAAATGTAACGTGATCTTTCCCAATCATTCTAATACGCAAATGTTTTCATAACAACATGAGCCGCTTAAAATGATTAAAGTTGTCAACACTGATATTCAAAATAGTAAGCAAGCGCTGCTTTGTTTACGTTTCATATATCTGTGTTTATCTGGTATATCTTTGTTTCGGTTTCCCCTTTTGAATGACAAATATATACTATTGATAGCTGCTGATATAGACAGTTAATTCATCACATGCATGTGCAGAATGCACTTGTTAGTTTGCCATCGGCTGTAGTCTGTGTGGTGTGTTCCAGCGCAGCTTTTTGGTCCGACGTTGCCGACGTGAGGCGACAACACCGTCAGCTTTAATCGCCGCTAGTTCTTTGAAGTCGGCTTGGTGTGTCCCGGCCTTAAGCTTGATCTAGGCCTATGTTAAATTTGCTTTATAGAACCCAATCACTTGAAAATGAGTCAGACTAACTGAAATAAGCCTGGCTTATTTGGTTAACTTGTTTTATGAAACAGGCCTCGAGACATTAAAAGTAGAGATCGACCGATATGGGTTTTTCTATAGCCGATGCCGATGTTTAGAGGTCAGGGTCAGCCGATGGCCGATATGTGCTGCCGATTTTTAGGGCCGATATCTTGAAGTTTTCCCCCTCATTTGCATGCTAAAATGTCACACTAATAATAAGTGGATGCACAACATTTCTAAACTTATCATCATTTATTGAGCACTGACATCTCTCGAATCTTAATTTTGTGCACTGCACGGTATTAAAAAAAAAAAAAAAAAAAATTATTATCTAAAGTTAACCAAACAAATCAATAAACTGACCAAGTATTAAATATATAAAACAGGTAATATATATATATATATATATATATAAAAAGTCAATCATTTACATAAAAGTTTTAGAGCATTTATCAAGCAAAATTTTTCAAGTTTTTTGGAACATAAATGTAAACTTAAATATACATTTAAATAAAATAAATTAAATTTTATAAATAAAAATCAATTAAACTGAAAAATATAAAAAATAAAATATATTAAAAATAAATAATAGTAGTGCTGCAAACACACTAGCAACCAGCAACATTTGTGTTTGGTATAAATGACACAGAACATCTAAAGTGCATTCTAACTTCAAACTTAGATCGCAGTCTGTTCATTAATAAGATTAAGTACAGTCAACCAAACATATAAAAGGTTACACTGGTCAGTTTAAATAGACCGTAGTATACCGGTTCACTCTGCTGTTATGCCAAGGACGTTTTTGCTCATGTGAAGAGGATGATCTTTTTCGTCTAGTTTACATTAAAAAAATAAAAAATATTATAGTTTAACATTCAGATACATTGCGAATATGGAAACGTTTGGATATATGCAGAACGAGACGTGAGCAACAACCTCCAAATACATCTAGCCAAACCCGCGCTCGCTCATCCTCGTGTGCACGCACACATGCACTGTCACGATCTAATGCACTGTAAATGTAGGATTTTTTAAAAACAAATAGGCCTACCGGAATGCAAAAATTCAAAATCGAACATTTTGCAGAACCGGATCAAATAAAGTACTGGTCATTAATACTCGCATAAAATGTTTAATGTGAAAAAAACGGTTCACTGACTGCGCAGCACAGCCACAAGCGCCGCAGTTAGCCTACGTTTGGGATAATTTTATTTTTAATACTATAGTGTCATTTGAAAACATTGCAATTGCGTTTTAAAATACAACAACGAGCACCACAAAACCATTTAAAGAGGCGCATTCAGCGGTCTCCTTGATGGAAAACAGTCAACAAAATAAAATGATCTCAAATGTACAGTGCGCTCTCTTCATTTTATCAAATGATCATAATCACATATTCATTTTACAGTCCTGCTACTAGCATTTTATTCAGACTAAAACCCCTTTAATTTGGGTGAGAAAGCTTTTTTTTCCGAATGGCTTTTGCACATAATAATAATACCGCTGCAGACGCATTTTGCAGCATTAAGCTTATTCATTGATTGTTAATTTAAACGACGATCAATCATGGAAATGATCAAATATTGACATCCCTAAATGCAAATGAGTTGGATGGAAACTTGGCTATTGTCTGCATCAAACCATGCTTCCGAACAAATGTCATTCACCGTTCTGTGCTGCTCCGGGACAGCTGTCTCTCCGAGCACGGTGCTGTCTGTGAGCGGGGGCGGAGTAACGGAGCCCTCAATCACGCTGCAGTGTTTGTGAGAACTGCCACCTACTCCACCTCATTTACAGAGTGAAATTCTCTGACTACCTTTATCTCCCAGGACTGTTGTTGAATCTTCCAAAAGTTTTGGCTTGGGGTCCTTCACATGCGGCAGCAGCACTTTCCACCGCACCAATAACACGGGGCTGCCCGCCGACGTGCCTGAATTTAAATCGGCGCTACTAAACATGGATATCGGCCGATGCCGATATATTAAAAAATGACAAATATCGGCCCGATATATCGGCCGACCTCTAATCAGCAGTTATAAGAAGGAGAAAAATTACATTGAAATGTCATCTTTTGTGAAGGCAGTTCCCTTCAGAAATACATTTATATAAACCCCCACTCTATATTTTTCTTCCGAGCAGTAAGCTTGCTTTGCCTGTACATTATTTTCTCTGTGCGCATCTGTTAATTTTAGGCCATGCTTGCAAGAGATAAATCCTTGAGCTTTTATATTGGAGGAAACTTCAGTTGAACTTATTTTGGCGAAAAACTCCAGCTTCCCTGAAAACAGGTTTACAAACATTAGTTATTTAATGAAATACTGTAAACATTTGGCCACTAAAATGATGAAAATTATGCAAATGTAAAAATAAAGCATAACTGGTGGCCATTGCGTTCCCAAATGTGCACTAAACCCACAGCACATTCAATAACTGAGTCCACTGCAGTGACTGTGAACTGAGTCGCTCTGAGATGCAGAAAACACCGGATCACGAGCCGATTACGTGCACAAAGGGTGCACTTCACTTTGAAACAAGCAGTGCAAACAGACTTGATAAGTCATATTACTCTTTCAGTTTTAATTAGTTTGACAGATACTGAGCCAAAACAATGGCGTGAAACACAACGTTAAAGAACTTTTATGTTAGAATAAATATATAATGCAGTATAAATATATCTCCAGTTTATTGTGAAACTGTGGCGCACCGTGCCGTCACAGTCTAGTTATGAATGGGAAACATTGATATATATATTAGGGTTGCCCCGGTTGATTGGCTACCAATTACTATCGGCCGATAATCGCATTGGGAAGTTTGATTGGCGGTCTCTAAAAAGGCAGATCTCAAAAAACCGATCTCAAGCTGATGAGCTGCCGTGAGAGGTTTGGCATGACACCATCTCAGTTTCTGTCTGGTGTGGGTGAAATCATTATAATGCTGAAGGTGAGGTTCAATTCATATTTCTTCATTAAATAACTTCTAAAAATAATTACAAAACTTTCTGTGAGATAATTTCAAAGATAAAATGTTCCATGAGCACACGGTGTGTCTGCAGCAGTGAAGCGATCGTTTCCACAACGAGTCTATTTTAGCAAGTGAAGAATAAAAGTAACAGTGCACTGTTTGTAAATATGAACATAAATACATATAATTAAGTCTACTGTGTTTCACAGTCAACACATAAACCTTTTTGACTAGGTTAAAAGCACTTTTATATAAACAAGGCAATAACTGATGGCACTCGAGGAGGTAGAAAATTTTTTTTTTTGAACCACAGGATTGCTTGTAATAAAGAATTAAATGAAAAAAAAAAAGTCAGTAGAACTGACAGTTTATGTCAATGGTAATTTTTAATTTAGAATTTTTTTGATAATGTAAGAAAACTAGTTTAAATGTTTTGCCACTTGCTGGAGCAACTTCATATATCAATCTAGAAGCAAATGCAAAAGTAAATAGCATTGAATAGTGTTTCTTATATTTATTGCGTTTAAACACATCTATGAAAGGTTTTATTACTGTACTGTGTAAAAAAAAGGATCACGATGCTAAAAAAGCATTTTAAGTAGCAATGTTTGGATCTGAAATCAAAATAATGGATAGATGTTGTGTTTGTAGTAAACAGCTACAGATCAGTTGCACTGGTATTGGTGATCGTATCCGCAGATACTGCTTTCTGTGATCAGCAATTAGCCTCAAAAATCCTGAGGGGAGCACCCCTAATTAAAATATATTATACACACACACACACACAACCATTTAAAATTTGGGATAAGTAAGACTTTTTTTAAAATCATTTAAAATATAATTTATTTCTGTGATGCAAAGCTGAATTTACATCAGCCATTATTACTCCAGTATAAAGTGTCACAAGATCCTTAATAAATCATTCTAATATGCTGATTTATGATAAGAATTATCAATGTTAGCTACAGTTGTGCTGCCAAATATTTTTTGGGAAACTGCGATACTTTTTTTTAGGATTCTTTGATGAATAAAAAGTTAAAAAGAACAGCATTTATTCAAAATATGAGGTATTCCTACATGGAAATGAAAATGCTCATCACGTGCAAATAGATCAAAGACTGAAATGGTTACGACAACACATTTATCAGGCATACTAGGAAGTGAGAGCATAACAGAGGCCAGAGGAGAAGAAAAAAAAAAAAATCACATGACAAGATCTGATCCTTTCCACAGTTTCAATGTTGCAACAGACACCACGAAGAAAAGCGAGAAATGCTTCCTAACTAGAAATCAACACGTCAGTCTGTCATTCATAATCAAGAGTGACTGAGAGGCTGTGCTTGCTTGAGAAACACCTTTCAATTCAATACAAGTGGTACAACCACAATTATAAAAACAGATCTGCTTTTCCAATCTGACCAAGAAGTTAAATGAATTATTATTATTACCAGCGAACTACGATTACACTTTATTCGACTCTATAGATTCCGTCATTTATAATTTCTCACGATGCCAAAGACTGGATCAAACCTGTTCTCACTTGTCAAAAACAAACCACTCTAGACATGCACAGAGCCTCTTACCAACTATAATACATGCATCACTTATGGCGAACTCTCAAAAACAAACAAACAAATACTTAAGATCTGAAATACGCGACAGAATAATCGTCAGTTTCTTCGTGCGGAACGATCTCAAACACGGCCTAAGGATCATTCACACGCACAGTGCCTGCATACGAGTCTGTGTGCCCGAATTTGAGTCACTGTGATCTAATAGTCCGTTCAATTTCTCAACCATTTCTATTTACACTGCTACGAGACAAACTAGATCGCATAATCGATGTAGACCGTCCGCGTTCATTTTAAGGGAGCGTTCTGCTTGTGTCGCGAGCGACGCCTTGTCGTCTGCTATGTGCTAAGGGCGCAGGCTAACTAACGTTAGATCACTCTACGGTTTATTTGGCAGCTACTTATTTCACTCCGCTCACTCTTGAGGAGCTATACAATTTTTGAAGACGGTAAGACATATTTACGCGAAAGGGGAGCGCTGAAAATGTCAGTATATTCAGTTAAGTAGCCGCGAACTGGTGGTGCAGTTCCACATCAGCTAAGCAAACATCCGTTAGTTAGCATGTTAGCCTCCCGGACAGAAATGATCATTCACAACCCAAGCCTGGTTTTCTGTTAGCCACGTGTAGACGACAGGTACACTAAAAGACCTCTGTAAGACATACGTTCGAATGACAACACAAAATATGTCACTTTCGGTATTATTTACCTTTTGGTGCAGTTTCGCTACAATTTTTTCCCGGTTCTCCTCCTCACCGCTAAAAACAAAATGGCGTCTTTCTTTAGTCCGAAGACAGTGGCGTCATGGGCCCCGCCCTCGCGCAAGTGTTGTCGAATCACGTTGTCCAAAGTGTATGCGAAACCCCGCCCCATTCGGGCGTGAGGGCCGAGGTACGCGTGTACATGCCTCCTCTTCCCATGCAAACTGAAAACTGAGGAGTCGACCTGAATATGTTTAGCAAAGTGATGGTTTCGAACCGCGCTAACCAGAGGGATTACCAGTTATAGAGTAAATGGATAATTTAATTGAAGGTTGTGTTGGAAGAAGATTTTATAAATATTTGACAGAATAGCTGCTTTGAGTGTATCCTGTAACGTTACCATGTAGGTATGTATACTGTATGAGGTTACCTTTTAGTGGCAAAGATGGCACAACGTGTCAGGTGCTTGTCCTATATCGCCTGTAAGAATAATAATAATAATAATAATAATAATAATAATAATAATAATAATAATAATAGGCTTTTTTTCATATATTCAATCCTTTATGCAAATACTTAGCATGGTTAAAAAAAACCTAAACCATTTAACACTTAGTGAAATAAAATAAATAACAGAAAGACTTCAACTTTTATTTTAACTAGTAGCCAGGGCAACAATACACATCTTTGAAAAATGTAGACATATTTAAAAAAAAAAGAAAAGAAAAAAAGATTAATAATAAAAATGACAAAACACACAACAAAACTACTACAACTTTAAATAAAATTAAAAGGGAAAATATAAAATAAAATATTATCTTAATTTATAAACCCTATATAAGTATCTCAGTGATGCTAAATAACACAGATACTTAGATAACATTATTTAAACATACTTGTTTAACACTTTTCTTTTATTACTTTATTTATTTATTTATTAGTCATTTTTGTCTTAAATCGGGATGACGTACTGGTCATGAATATATGAATAGCATCAAATCATAAAAGAGTCCATCAGATGGTATATTCTTCTTGATCCAGTGAGCGATACAGCATTAATTCTGCAGAATATACACATGTGGTCAGAATTGTTGGTACCCTTGGTAAATATGAACAAAGAAGGCTGTGGAAATAAATCTTCATTGTTAATCCTTTTGATCTTTTATTTAAAAAAATCACAAAAATTTAACCTTTCATTGGAGAATAAGAATTTAAAATGGGGGGAAATATCATTATGACATAATATGTTTTTCTCTAATACACATTGGACACAATTATTGGTACCCTTTTATTCAGTCATTTTTGAAACCTCCATTTTCCAAAATAGTATAGGAGTTTTTCTCTTATAATGCCTGATGAGGTTAGAGAACGCCTGACAAGAGATCAGAGACCATTCCTTCATTCAACCACTCCAGATCCTTCAGACTCCCCGATTCACCACATTCATTTTCTATAGGGTTCAGGTCAGAGGATTGGAATGGCCATGGCAGAAGCTTGGTTTTGTGCCCAGTGACCTGTTGTTTTTGGATTATTGTCCAGTTGGAAGATCCAAATATGGCCCATTATAAGATTTCTAACAGAGTCAGTCACTTTTTGAATTTTTTTATCTGTTTTTTTGTTTTGTTTTGTTTTTTTGTTATTTGATAGAATCAAAGATGTCGTGTCTAAACAAGATGTCCAGGACCTCCAGCAGAAATATAGGCCCACAACATTAAAAATACAGCAGTATATTTCATTGTACACAAGGGGAACTTTTTATCCCTGTGTTCACCAAACCCATCTTGAGTGTTTGCTGCTGAAAAGCTTTTTTTTTTTTTTACATCTGACCATAGAAGCCATTCCCATTTGAAGTTCCAGTCGTGTTCGATAACTGAATATGCTAAAGATAGTTTTTGGTTAAAGCATTTTCTTTTCTTGATTTTTTTTCTTGAAGCCCTCCCAAACAACATGTGGTGTAGGTGCTGTTTGATCATTTTTTAAACGGTTTTCTGACCCAGAAACTTAACTTTTTTCACTCCAGCTGTGATCCTTTGAGAGTCTTTAACCACTCAGACTCTCCTCCTCATCATGCATTAGGATGATTTAGACACACGTCCTCTTCTAGGCAGATTCATAACATTTTCTGTTGTTTGGAAATTCTTAATTATCGCCCTGAAGCTGGAAATGGGGATTTCCACTGCTCTAGCTCTTTTCTTAAAGCCAATTTCTAATTTGTGAAGCTCAATTATCTTTTGCTGCACATCAGAAATATATTCTTTGGTTTTTCTCATTGTGATGGGTGATTCATTTGGACTTTGTTTTCCCTTCTATTTATATTTCTGTGAAACAGGAAGCCAGAGCTGGATGATTTCATGTTCATAATCACCCCGGAGTGCTCAAAATTGTAAACATGAATGGGAATAAACTTGACAGATATTTTACTCATAAGTTTTTCTAGGGGTACCAGTAATTGTGTCTAACATCTATTTGAGAAAAAACATTTATTTCATAATGATATTTCCCCCCATTTTAAAATTCTTATTCTCCAATGAAAGGTTAGATTTTTGTGTTTTTTTAAAATAAAAGATCAAAATGATTATCAATGCAGCCTTATTTTCACAGCCTTCTTTGATCATATTTACCAAGGGTACCAACGATTCTGACCAGGTGTGTAGACAGAGTAAAGTCCAGTCAGCAGAGGGTGCTACAGATAAGACAAAACCAAGCAATAGCCAGTCCACTGAAGCCACAAAGCTACAACTAACTACTGTCAATTCACTGAAGATCTGAAGCTACTGTTTTTGTTGTTGATTTATTTATTGGAAATTATACTCTTCTGTGTAAGCAGTGGGCTCTGATGATTTGAAAGTACTGTTATAAAAGCTTGGTACCTGGAGAGTCTGCCATTAAGTTAATTAAGCTAATTCTATTTTTAGGCTGAAGCTTCCTTTAAGTTGCACCAAAAGCAGTGACAAAGAAATATGCCCAAACGGGGCCTTTTCAAGTTCAGAACTAAAAACAAAAAATACCTAAAATACATAAATGAGCCAATTGTTGGAAAGACAATTTCATTTTAAAAACATAGTAACAGCTCAACAAAATTAGCTTTTTTTTGTGTTTTTGGGAGTGTGAAAAATACCATTCTCATAGACTAACTTCCTGAAATATAAGTTCACCTAAAAACCTCAAAACTATTTTAAACTAAACAAATGAATCTGTATTCAAGAATCCAACACTAATGAGAGAAAGACGATTGTGTCTCCTCTTAAACTTTATATCCACCCATACTGTTCACATTTCAGAAGCAGAGTTGTTTGGATTGGTCACCACAAGCAGGAAGTGCACCTGGCACACCTCCGTCATAAAGGTGGGTGTCTTATACAAAGAAGGTGACATCATAAGGGAAATGTGGAGCCCGGTTGGTCAGTCATTGATGGAGGCGAGAGGAACTGAGATGAAAGATCAGTCATGATTAGCTCATTATATCTTGTGCTTAGTGATGACAACAGCATCAAAGACACCAGTGTGTTAATGATGCTGAGGAAATGAGAACGGAGCCACAGTTTGTAAACAAGGTGTTGGAATTAAACGAGAGTAAAAAAGACACTCATTATCCTTATACTGAACTCTGAAGAATAATACTTAGTGATGATGACATTCAAAGTCTGAATTATTTCATGTTTATTATTCATTTATTTTTGACATCAATAAAAGAGATATCAAGACAGTCTGTATGGAAGAAAAATTATATTATAATTATATATTATAAATCAATTATAAAATGGTACATTCTGGTACGTGCCATTCTGCGATATTAAATCACACGATAGAAAAGGTCAAAAACTCACCAAGAAAGATATTTTAGGTCTCCCACTTAGATGAAAAACTATGGACAGCATGTAGCGGAAATAACCAAGAAGCGTCAGGTGGCCTGTGTTGCAGTGGTTATATGCAAAAACATCACTTTTGCCAACATATCTCCATGTTCGCTTGTTGTCGAACATTTTCATAAAGACAAGTAATAGGTTTTAAGATGTGCTTGTTTTCTATTTTCTGTCGTAGGTAACGTTATATTCATATATATCTTGTTTTGGATTATCAGTGCTATTAAGCAACAGACGACCAGGGAGCGGGGGACCAGAAACAGGTCAGTATGTTCTTAATACCGTGAAATATCATGTAATCGTCTTATGCGTAAGTGTAAAGTACTTGAATTGTTTTACTTCACTACTGAAATTCAGTATTGTTTTGGGGGGTTTGTACTTCACTCAAATGCAATTTAAACTAAATACTACTATAAAAAAATACTACTAAATACATTTCCAAAGACAAAACAATTTTTTATGTGTGCATCTGGAGAAAGAACAATGGAACTGACATTTTTTAAGATATGTCAGAGCAAGATATTTTCAGTTGAGACACCTCAAACATGCATTTTAATCCGGGACTAGCCTTAAACCATGTCTCTGAAACTAGGGGAAGGTATTTCAGATAATTAATCCATAATAATCCAGATCAGAAAGAAAAGGAAAGAGATTTATTTGTTTTATGTTCATATAAAAACTGTTATAAATAAAATTTTAAAAAAGAAAGAAAGAAAAGGAAAGTTGTCTGAATCAGCCCTAAGTAAAGATGAGACATTCAGCAGGTAAACGCACCTGCTAATATGTATGGAAATATGGACTGATGATCCAGTAAGTCTGACGCACCTCACCCCTCTCGGGACCGCGCCTCCCCAAGGGCTGAAATGAGTTTCTGCCCCTTTAAGAAGTCGCGCTGTCCAGCACAGCTGGGATTTCAACACGGACAGATAGTGCAATGAAGAGCAGCATCGACCCGTCATCATGTGCACCGGGCTTCCGAGGACTGCCTGTCCGCTGCGACTTTTTGCCCTCTGCATCATTCTCTCCCACGCAGCAGCCTATTTCGGGTCAGCAGAGACTTTTATATCCTCTGTCTTTCGGAATTCACTGAAATAGCCTCTGTGTGCATTATTGTTGTATTTTACACGGAATAGAATAATTTTAAGTTGCGGCAACAGGTGGAGATATTTGGTGATGCTGGATATCCAATGCGCAATTACGCATGTCTTGTATGTTTAATCATGTTTAAGACCTACCATGCAGGTTGTCTGTAACAATCAAACGAGGTAATAATAAATACTTATTTGTTGAAGGTGGTATTGTACAAAGATCTAAAATTATTTAAATAAGAAAGCTTAGACTTTTTGCCTGCTTTTAAAAAAGTAGCTATAAGTAACACCATTAGATATCATTTGATGTATTTTTTAGTTGTTGTTTTTTAAAACATAGATTTGTATAAAATATTTCAATAGTGTGCTGTTCGAGTCGATTATTGCAGTTGAGCGCAGCGCAGTGTATGCATCCAGATGTCTTCTGATGGTTTGGCACGGCGTCCTTACCCTCGCACTACCTGATAATTAAGATTTTTCTGGCTTACGTTCATAGGAGGTTGCCCAATGGTTTTTATAATAAGAATCCTATAAACACGTAAAAACACCGTGCAATGGGTTTTATTTAAGAGTGCTTAAGTTTGTTAAGCGCCATAGTAGCGTTTCAAAAAGCCAGTGGCGCTCAGACTAGCCCACTGAGTGACTGAGGAAAGAGCACGTGTAGTTTGGTGCATTCTTTATTCAAACACGACTATTCAAATTAGGTATTTAAACATATTCAAAGCACATGTGCCATCACTCGTGCATTCTAGAAAAAAAGTTAATTTGCTGCCTTAAGTTTTCAGATACGTAACTCCAGTGCCAACGTTTAAACTCTGAAAACTTATTGGAAATTGGGTTTAGATTAATAATTGTGACAAGTTAAACCGAAACAAAGATGTTTCATAACATTATGATGAAAACGTTTTACACTTTATTTGATGTTCTAAAGGGTCTATTTTAGTCCATAAATGTATGGATGGAGTGTGTGAACAAATCAAAATGAACCCCCGCTGCAAAATTAATGAATGGTTTAAATTTAAAGAGTTTTGGTGACTGTTTTGTGCATGTTGTCTTTAGCCTTACAGGTCGCGAGCCTCTGGTTTTTCTGCCCGGTCCATTTGCCAACGAGCCTCCGAACAGTAAAGCGCACCTGAAGCAATGCGAGCAGATGACTTTGACGCGCCGGCAAAAGCGCTTGTGCCGACGAGAACCGGGGCTGGCGGAGACTTTGAGGGAATCTGTCCGTCTCAGCCTCCTGGAGTGCCGCTATCAGTTCCGCAACGAGCGCTGGAACTGTAGTATGGATGGCCGTGGAAGCCTTTTAAAACGAGGTACGATATGAGACCCGCACAGTATTGGTGTTCAGTTCTGAAAACGTCACCTTAAAAGCAAATTTCTGTGAAATTTTAAAGAAATGTTAAGTGTTTTAACATTGCATTTGCCACCTCAAGCTAAATGTTTTGTTATTTTTTATTTTTTTAGGCCGATTTACCTTTTTTTTTTTTTTTTTTTTTTTTTTTTTTTTTTTTTTTTACAAATGTTAGAATGTAGCTATGATAGGGTTGACAGTTCAGCCATTTTTAGCCTTGCTCTCAAGGTCATGAAATTACAAGTTGTTGTTTATGGAATTGTTTGTAATGTAAATTTTTTTTTTTTTTTTTCAAATAAAATATGTCCACTAAAATAGATAGATAGATAGATAGATAGATAGATAGATAGATAGATAGATAGATAGATAGATAGATAGATAGATGGATAGATTGTTTAATGTTAAGGGGGGGGGGGGGGGGGGGGGGGTTAAAATCCACAAACCACAATTGTACAATTTGCTGTTTGGTTGCCTAAATAGGCCTGCTTTTATGTCAGAAAGGGAATGCTGTAGCATTAACAACTATGCAGAAACCTCCATGTGGTGCCTGCTTCCAAACGAACATGTGCGTAATGTGCAGGATGTGAATGTGAAAGCCATGCGTAGGTCAGTCCGCTGGTAATTAGGGACTTGGGAAGCGTGGAATCCCTGTGCGGTGAAGCCTCGCGGGGCCAGTTGAAGTATTTTTATCTCGCGGAAAAGCGCCCAGTTCTCAGAGGAAAAGGCGGCTTGATCGCGCGCTTTCATCTGACAGAAAACTTAGTCAAAATAATAATTAATTGGATCAAAATGCACGCCTTGTCTCAGCTCTGATCTAAGCAAACAATAGGAGGAGGTTGTTAGGGGGATAATGGTTAAAGGATCGTGACAAAACACTGCACTTAACACTTAGCCTAACTGGAAAAGTTGTAGCTAGTTTATGATACGGTGTTTAAATGTAAGAGAAATCCATTATACAGGAATGATAAATGTGGCATGTTCGTTTAAAATCTACATGAAGTGAGTTTTAAATAATAAGCGTGGTAATAGAAATGTATTTTAAAAGAAAGAATAGCGCATACAAACAAAGATCCATAGGCTATTTATGTTATTGCGGACATGCCTATACTCATTGATTTTGTTACCAGTTAATGGTACTGTTTGAGATTTGCATTATTTTTAATCAGAGATGATTGTTTTTTATTAATATTACTTAATTCCAATAAAGTGCTTAGTATTTAACTTATCATGTGAACTCAACGTCGTCCCAATGAGGCGAGTTATAATATATAAAATCTTTTATTACGTTACTATGACTGGAGTCATCATCTCATTTCAATTTAAATGATTTAATACATATTTTTCAAAAGCACTTATGTATTTACGTGTAGACTTTTTAATGTGTAAAAATATATGTTCACATTTAACGCACTTGCTCAATGCTCGTTTATGAATGCATCACTTCATCAGGCTTTAAAGAGACGGCCTTTCTGCTCGCGGTGTCGTCAGCAGCGTTGTCTCACGCGTTGGCCAAAGCGTGCAGCTCAGGGCGCATGGAGCGCTGCACCTGCGACGATTCTCCTGGTCTGCAGCACCGCGAGGCCTGGCAGTGGGGCGTGTGCGGGGACAACCTCAAATACAGCACTAAGTTTCTCAAGAAATTCTTGGGACAAAAACGGGTCAGCAAGGACCTGCGTGCCCAAATCGACGCTCACAACATTAACGTCGGCATCCGGGTAAGAGGCAAAATATTTACAAAAAAAAAAAAAAAAAAACATAAGGTTACAAAAGGGGTTTTCGCATACGATGCCATTGAAGAACAATTTTTGGTTCCCCAAAGAATCTTACAGTAGTATGCAGATTTATTTTATTTTTTTTTTTAAATCTAAAGAACCTTTTTATGACGGAATGTTTCTTTCTGCATCTATGGAACCATAGATGCAAATATGTAATCTATATTTTTAAAGTGTTCATGGTCCATTCTCCTCCAAAACTCATAGAAGAAAACATCTGTGAAGGTTAACTGTCTCACACCTTCCCATCTGCTCTTGGTTGATGGGGTGCGGTCTTCTAGTTTATTGTAGCCCAAAGGAGAGTTCAGCGAGTGGGGGGTGAGGCAGGTAGGTGAGCAGGTATTGGCCAGCTCTGTGGAGCCAGGTGTTCCTTCCCCTGGTCCAGGCATGACAGCGCTTGCTGTGGGGACCCTTTTCAAAATTAGAGATCTCCCATGAGGCCGATTATACCGAGGCCTCTGTAATATATGAGCATTTTTTCCACCTACTGTATGCCTCCTGCTCTACCAGTCTCATTGCTGCCGCTGCCGCCGTCGCCGCCACTCTCCCAGACTTTCATAAATCCTCATAACATCTCTCAAAACAGTTCTGTTATCAGGAAACTGGCACCCTCAGGGAAAGACAGAGAGAATGAAAAAGGGGGATGGGTTTATGAGGTTCCCAGAAAGAGTAAGAAAAGAATAGCTGGACAAACTCGGATCTTATCTTATCAGTCTCTGGTTTTGTTGTTTCCCATAGTTGACACCTCAGGCCACAGATGGCGGTTAACAAAAACAAGCAAAGGTGGCTGAGGTCTTGTTTTCCCTTCTTTCAGATTCTCTCCGTTGCCTCGCTTCTCCTCTGTATAGCTCAGGTGGCCCTGGGGTGGGAGCTCATACCTGTGTAGGGTGGAACACCCCCATCGACCATTTGACCTCCCCATCTCACCTTGGGCACTTTTTGATAGACTGATTTGCAGTCAACAAGTAAACAATGTGATTTGACTCCCAAAATTTAGAATACCAATACTTATAAATTGAAAATAGAGAGCAAGAGAGAAACAGTTCAAAGATGAAAATGTGCTGATCTGAGCATAGATCAGGGATGGTGGTCTTCAAGAGGTCAGAGTTGAAAGACTGCCAGCTCGGGCATTCCCCCTGCATCCATCATCTACACCATGTCAACCCAATGTTTTTAGCTCAGGGCTATGGAGTCCCAGAGTATCAGCTGAATTACTTGAACAACTTATAATTTTGGATAACATGCTGTCCCAGTTTTACAAACTTCTATGTTCATTTCCCTCCCCACTTTTGGTGAGATAATCAATACCAATGTTTTAATGTGACCTCCCAAACATGTAAAATAGTTCTTTCTAGGCCAGTGGTTCTCAATGTTTTGGACTCCAAGGCCCGTAATTGTCCAATATTTGAAGGCCCCATGACTTTTTCAGTTGTTCATTTATGATCAAGGATTAAGGAGAAGGATTACCAATTAAACATTTTAGAGCTTGACATAACTAGAAAAATCTATATTCATTTGTATATTCAAAGCCCATGGAGCTTTAAGATTTTAATTTACATGGCTTTTCAAGGTCTAGAAAATATACTTTTAAAACTAAGTTACCTCATATATCCCTGTTTTCCAAGGTCACAGGAATCCTGATTCCTCAAAGAAAAAACTGTTGTTGAGGTGTAAACTAAAATAAGAAATATTTTGAAGTTTAATTGTAATTGTAATTGTAAGTAATTTTAAGTCGGCCCCTTGGTTGAGAACCACTGATCTAGGGCCCTTTTACACCAATGCAATATGAAACAAATGAAATGAATCACTAATGAAAGTAAGTAAGTAAGTAAAGTTTATTTATATAGCACATTTATCACAGCAAAGCTGACCAAAGTGCTGAACAAAATCAAAGATAAACATATAGAAAACAGATGATACAGTAAAACAATGGAACATAGATAAAATGTTCACACCAAGGTCTGTTCACACCAATAGTGAAACCACTCATCATTAGTGTGTTTAGTAAACTCGAATTTGATTTACAGTACTTTTTTAGGCTTGGGCTCTGGACATATGACTAATCTTATTAGCTGGTTCCATTTCATCACTGTGCAAGAAAAAAAATTTACACAATCACAGAAGTGTGAATAACTGTATAAAAATTAATTGTTTCTCTTTAAAGTCTTCTTCAGTACCAAATATCCACGTGAAAGGGGCGTAACCAATCCAAAAAGTGAACCCAAATTTCAGCATCCCATATCGAATCCTCTCTTCCTCGCCTCAGATTTCTTAGTTTCTGTCTCATTTTCACAGGATCATAGTGTTGTATTTGGCGTACTGTGTTCATGTCTTCACCTCTGTCTTTTCTTTTCCTCTCAGGCGGTAAAGAGTGGTCTTAAGACTACTTGTAAATGTCATGGTGTTTCCGGTTCTTGTGCTGTGAGAACATGCTGGAAGCAGCTCTCCCCATTTCAAGACACAGGCCACCTGCTGAAGTACCGCTATGACATGGCCGTTCGAGTGCATAGTGTTACTAACTCCGCCACTGGGGAGACCGAGCTGGCAAGCCCACGGCGTCATAGCAACACGGGTCCCCGCCCACGGCCCACCGAGCTGGTATTTCTGGAGGAGTCACCCAGCTTTTGCAGGCCGTCGCGTTACTCGCCCGGGACGGCCGGCAGACAATGTTCAAAGGACACCAGCTGCAGCAGCCTGTGCTGTGGACGGGGCTACAACACGGCCCTCCACCTCACCACCCTCTCCTGCCACTGCCAGGTCCGCTGGTGCTGTCACGTCGAGTGTCAAACCTGCCTCCGAGAGGAAGAGGTCTACACCTGCAAGAAACATTGATAAGAAGGAAACTGAGAAGACGAAGTGGAAAGTGAGCAAGCTTGAGGATTTTTAAGGCGTCTACTAGACAACTGGTAGAATTTTGAGAAGTTTGGAGGTTGTGATCCAGGTTGTGCTAAGGGAAACTCTGTTTAGGATGATCTGCCAGTCTTACCTGATTTAGAATGGCTTGGTTGAGATGGTTAAGTCACTTTCTTAAACTCTGGGCAGCCACATGGAGTTCCGAACAAAAGTTTGGGAGGAACATGTTCATTTAATACGACCAATCAGTGCCTGAACAAGCCTATGACAGTTATTCCAGCAGTCCTCCACCACCCCAGCTCCACCTTCTTGATTGGTTAAACCAGTCAAGGAATGGGTCCCAGAATTTCTAGAATGAAAATTGCTCTACTGCTGTCAAGGAACCCAAATTGGACGTTCCATACATTTCCCAGCTTCTCACAAATAGTTGAATTGAACCAGACTACTCTTTTCTTCTGCAGTGATAAACCAGCCTCACCGGGAGGTTGCCTGTTGAACAGTCTGTGTTGATCGCACACTTGTGGAAATGGACTAGTGATCTGCAAGGTTTAGTTATACTCAAACTAATAGTTTAGAAGTGAGACGGCAGTCTGCTCACTTACATTTCTGACTGTTCGTCTCTCTATCTGCCTATAATGTACATGCATATCTCTCTGCTGCTCTGAGAATCCACATTTGGCTTCAAAATATACTGAGAGTATGAAGCACTTATGAATGAATTTATTTGTGAATATTATGGTAGTCTTTTATAAGTAAGGAAGAAAGTACTTGCGTCTGTTATGGTATTCACATTTATAATGCTTAACAAAGATATTACAAATGGGGGGAGGGGTTATGCTGATAAACTGGAAATCTACTGGGACACAGTCTGATTCATAGACTTCTAATGAATGTTAGAGAAAGTTCTATGATGTGAAATGTTTTGTTTTATATTTTGAATGGCCATTAAATGGCTGTATCTGGTAATAGATAGGAATGTATTTATTGCAATCAGATAAAACTGATCAACTGCTGCACCAACTTCATGTACACTTACTGGTGTATTCCAGACTGCATTCATGAATTTACTCCTTTTTATTTACATTTGCCACACTGCTGCATGATTTCCCAATTTTCTATGTAGAAGTATGTCAAAAACACAAGCATTAGGGATCAAGCAGAACAAAGCGTCTCATTACAGCATGACCCAAACATAACCTGTCCCTACAGCTGCGTATAGTGTGGGCAAACATCTGGGCTTCTGAGTATGTAGTCTCTATTCTACAGTTTCCCATCAAGGGCAATGAAAGTGAGTATGTCCCATCCAGAACAAAGGAAAACATCTCCTTTCCTAGTAAGCAAGGCTCTCTGGCCTATAAAATCTGTAAGCCATTTCATGTGTGGAAGCCTTTGATAAACTCCATTCCAGTCCCTTATTAGCCCATTACCAATCAGAGCAAATAACAGTGCTTGTTCTCCAGAATGTGCTGAAAGCAGAAAGAGTTGAAAGTTGGTATGCTGGATGCCCAATTGAGGCCTTTTTACAGGGATATTAAAAAAATAATTAAATAGATAATAATACTTATATATATATTTGTTTTTAACTTCATTTTTTATGTTTTATTAATTTTGCTGTTCTCAGCTAAACTCATTTTTGTTTATTTTACAGTTCTTAGCTGTTTTTGTTTTTTTTTGTATTGAAAAGAAGGCCAAATATGGGTGGAAATGTTGAAAATCAGTTCAGTATCAGACACAAAGTATTACTCATAAATATTTTCTGTTCAAATTAAACATTACATGCATTTATTCACTCAAATTTAAAGTATGTGAATGTGAGCGTGTTCTTGTCTACTTGTTCGTGTGTGTGTGTGTGAATGTGTGTGTGTGTGTGTGTGTGTGTGTGTGTGTGTGTGTGTTTGTGTGTGTGTGTGTGTGTGTGTGTGTGTGTGTGTGTGTGTGTGTGTGTGTGTGTGTGTGTGTGTGTGGTGATTCTGGGAAGGCAGAAAACTGCAGTAAAATGGGCCACATCAATCAAGTGGAAGAAAGTCCAAGCATTCAGTGACATGCCATTCAGCTGAAACATTTGTAATGTTTAAAACGTTTGCTGCAAGAGAGTTTCACTCTTGACTAGTTGAAGTACATGCACATGGTATGAAAGCTTTCTCCTCTAATTGATTCCGTTTCTATGTAAGAGACTTTACTAAAGAAAGAAAGTTCTCACACTGAGTCAGCACATGCAAATATCTGAAACCCCAGCGGTGGCTGTGAAAATACAAATGAGATAGTTTCCTACTTCTGAGTGTATGTGTGTGTGTGAATGTGAGTGTGTTTCTCTGCTGCAACTGCTGAAATGGTAACATTTATAGCACAGATATCTGAAATGAACCCTCTATCAACCTGTGCATGGAGTGTATGTGTTTGTTTGTGTTGTCATAGCTTTAACAGTGTAATGTTTCACTTTGTGATTTCATGCTGGGGATTTTTGCTACTACCTCACCCGTTTTAAGGGGGGAAATTAAATACTAAGTTGTTGTTTTTTTTTCTTAGATATTTAAGACAATGCTTCTTTTAAAAGCTTTAGCCTGAAATACAGATGCATATCCCTTTTTTTTTTTTTTTTTTTTTTTTTTTTTTTTTTTTTACTTTTGTGACCTATTTCCTTATTTAAGAACCAATTTATCATATTCAAATAAAATAATACATTTGTAAAAATGGTGTCAGACATTTGTCAACAGATTGAACTCTTCAAATTAAATTTAAAAATGCTGATTTTCTCTCTGTCTCTTGCTTTCTCTCTTGCTGTGTTTGTGGTTGCACACCTGTCCAGAGCTCTGCACGCAAACACCTGCTCTTTAGTTAAATAGCTTATCATGGAGCTGATGGATCCTGACCTACTCTCAACTTGAGCCTCATTCTAATTTCTCTCACCCAAAACATATACAAATAGTTGAGCTTGCACATGATGTTCCACACTACATGCACACACAAATCCTAAGTAATGGACTCTGGGAATCTGGCATGAGCCAAGTGAGTGTCTTATAGTTCAGCTACTTTCCAGTTACAGTAACAAAGCTAGTTCATGAAAGGCTGTTGTAAATGTCTAAGCTGGGAGAATAATAAAACAGGCTCACCTCAATATTCCTCTATTCCTCTTTTATATAGAAAGTTTGATTCATTTAAGTGAAGTGAATCAACTCATCCTTATCGGCCCACTCTCACATGCTGTATTGAGAAGTCTGATTCATTCTAGTGAATATTCATCCTAATTAGTCTGCTCTCATATATGTTGGGAAGTTGGACTCATTCTAGTTCATTCTAATAAATCGGTTAATACAAAGCGGTCCTTTACTCTCATATGTAGAGCTGGAACGTCCTATTCATTTCAGTGAATTGGTTCATAACAATCCGCTGCCATATAAGATCCACAAGCTAACTCATCACAGAACTCATGTTCACATGTACACAGAACTTTATTATCTGAACATTAAATCATGTGTGTATTGCCGTGTTTGATGTGTCTAAAAGTAATAGCCCCAATAAGACTCTCCCATTCTCTGTTTAGACATAATGAGAATAATAGTCGTGCTCCATCAAACAGATCTGTGCTTTCACTGTCTGCCCAAATCCTCAACCCCGACCCCATCTAATGGCTGTTTATCAGTACTTAGCTTTATTAAAAACACACAGAAAAAAGTTGGAGGTGAAACGGACCAGAGATTAGTTGTTTACAAGACAACAGCCACGTCATGTGGCGGCTTTGTGAATAAAAGCCGATTTGATACAAAACCAAAGTCTAAAAACTGTTAACTTAAGCCTCATTGACTACATTTAAGCGCACACACTGATGCACGCATGCTTCAGCAAAGGAATTTCTAACCCTTGGGGCATGTCAAGGAGAAAAAGGTAGAGTTCAGGCAGAAGGGAGGGATGAAGAGTGAGTGAGTGAGTGAGTGAGTGAGCATATTGATGAATAAATGAAAAATGTGCAGCAGAGAGATGGTTACTTTGTAAAAAAGTTACTGTTTGACGTTGGTTTCACACTGAAAGAACAGGACTGCAGATGAATATGCTGCTATGGTGAACCGCAGGGGGTCTGTGAGGGATGATACAGCACTAGTTTAATAATGAATCCTAAAGCCTTCATTTCCCCAAAGTGCAGCTTCCACAGCCTTCTTCTCACGCACACATCCCCTAGAGAGAGATTGCAGTGGGGGAGAGAGTGTGTGTGTGATCCTCAATGAGTAGCTTTGATGTGTGTATTTTCATCCTTATCATTGTTCATTTCACTTGCATATGCAAGTGCATTTGTCTTTGTGTTGCGGATATTTAAATATTGACTATCTGAGCATGTTTTAATGTGATCATAATGTGTGTGTGATGTAATACTGTTTTGCTTGGTCGGCGAGGTCAAGCAGGTATAGGTCTGTTACCCTCTGGGGACAGGATTATCTGCCATCTTCCATCTGGATAGAAAACACACACATAGCATAAAAATACCAGTTAGCTCTTTGATAAATTAGAAGTAAATTAATTTTCATTTTCTGGCTCATGACAAGATGAAGCAAGCCAGCCATAGACAGTGATATGTAAAGTATGGATTTTTTTAATTGTATTTATTTATTTTATTTTGGAATACAAAATCTAACTTTTTTTTTTTAGAAATGTAAATGAAAGTCAAAAGTGTCCAAAACTGCCCAGACTTCCATTGTATTAAAAAATAAAATAACCTCAAAATATTTCCTTTTGTGTTCAGTATGCTATCACAGAACCATTTTCGTGTATCCCAAAGAAATTGTCAGCGAACAGTTTCAGTGTATTTTCAAGAACCATTTTACTCTAAGTATAAATAACTATTTAATCATATAAATAATGTTTTTCACTATAAAAAACAACAACAACTTTATTTAGAGTGAAAAGTTTCTAGTGGATGTTAAAGGTGCGTCATGGAACCATAGATGCAAATAGAGAACCTATATTTTTAAGAGAGTAAGTAGGTCATGTATAGTGTATATTTTCATAAATATTAATTTCTGTTGCTTAGCAAATGTCCTTGCTTAGCAAATGTTGATTACTGGTTTATGTGTTACCTATTGGAACAAACTGATGCTTAGCTCCTTAGCCTTGAGCAAGAACACATTTCTATGAATTTGTTACCTTATGTTTTGCTATGAACCCTACAAGACCACCACATGAAATGCAAAAAAAAAAAAACACAAAAGAAGAGCGTTGCAGGAGACAGTGTTTTATTTGAAAAGATAAGGAGAAATGTAATGAAAAGGCATTGTCTGAAAAGATTCTGTGAGTGAGTGAGGGAGAGAGAGATAGAGAGAGAGAGAGAGAGAGAGAGAGAGAGAGAGAGAGAGGTGGACGATGACACAGGGTAAGAATTTGGAATGTGAAATGAGTAATGTTATTGCTCAACCCACATCACAATGCCTGGAGCTATGACAAGCTGAGTGCATATCTTCATAGGTCCATCCATCCCTTCATCCATCCATCTCTCTGTACTTTTTTCATTTGTCCAGCTGTCTATAATTATGGGTACTGTATCTGTTTTAAGGTAAAGATTTAATTTAATATCCAGTCCCTATAGAGGGAGATACAACAGTGGCTTTCAAAGAGCGCTAATAAGCTGTACAGTCCAACAGCACTGGGTCTTTTCAGTGTTTTTATGAGTGATATACCATCTTGTTGCCTGTCAGGGTTTGCACGTTTCAGACAGAGCGTCAGACAGTCTGTGTGTTCTAGTGGTGGAGATTTTACTTTTTCTGTCATAGTTACGCCAGTAGGTGATGACAAATGACTGTCTTTATGAGTGAATCATTTGAATCACTCACTCTACTAATTCGTTCAAAAGACTGATTCATTAAAGAAGGAAACAGGGAATTATTTCGTTTGGTGATAAAAAAAAATACACAGAGTAACTGGTAATATTGGGTCTAAATGTAAGTTACTCAATACTGAATTATTTTTAATGAAATGTTGCTGTCACAATTTTGCTGTTGGTCTGAAAATCAGCGTGGCTGTGATTACCTGCATCCTTCCTACAGTTGTGCTGTGAGTGAGTTAAAGACGGCATGGAATTAAAACTTACCTTATCTTTTATTTTGAACAGTTTGTCAATGCATATATTTAATTTAAATAATGAGCCTTTAATTTTTAATCTAAATGTCATTACTTGATGTTCCAGTGAACTTACAAGCGTCTTTTACTCATGCCAGACTTCTCCAATCATTTAGTCTGCTTAAACCCCGCCTTTTTCTTACAGTCAACCTCAATCTTGGATCCAGTATTTAACAGTATTTTTTAATAGTCTATTTCACATGGATGTACGGCTCAATACGGATGAAAAGATCTGTTGCTGCTTCTGTTTCATCAGAAGTTGTGTGAGTGAGTGAGCGAGGAGTAAGTGAATGATGAGGAACTTGTCTCTTTGAATGTCTCTTTTGTGAGAAGTCACTAATTTGCTTGGTCATTGAAGAAATAGATTCAAGGGCAAATCTAGATGCTAGAGTTCATCAGCACAGACATCAGCACAGACACAGACACATCTACAGACACAGGCTCTCTCTTTCTCACACACATGTACACTTTAAGTAGCTTAAGTGTGTGATTTCTTCTACAAAGGCCATAAGGACAAATGTTCTGATGAAAAAGTGACACCTTTCTCAACCTATCCTTTATTCATTGTGTTTTTCGGCCTTGCATCTCTCACTACTTAACAGAGTTTCATTTCCTCACGATCCTGACTGGGTGGCTGAGGGCTGGGAAAATTGTGAAGAAGGATTTCCCATGAGCCTTGGCATAGTGTTAAAGAGACACCTGCTGGGTTAAAACCCAAAGACACCCAGCATAACATTCATTCCGCACATATAATACACTGTTTTAAGAGCACTGGGATACTGTGTACAACCAAAGATTTAACTAAAAATTACACAGCATCATATTCAGTACCTGTGCAATCAGATCCAGTCTCGGACATGACATCTATTAGTAGAGAAAACAAGAGTTTCCCAGACTAATCATCAAGTGTACAGAAGATAACGACAGATAGGAGGCACTCTTCATCTGTTCACATCAACATTCAAAGTTTCATACACACACAAATTACATGTTTTCACCTAAACATCTTATGTGATTAGAGCTCTGTGTTGTGTGTGAGACACTGCAAAAGACACTAGAACAACAGTCAAACATATCCAGCTCACGTTTACTTAGAAATACAATGGAAAAGTGGTGCAGTGGAATGCAAAAACATGTTGTTTATGAACAGTCCTTTAAAGGGATACTCCACCCCAAAATGAAAATTTTGTCATTAATCACTTTCCCCCATGTCGTTCCAAACCCGTAAAAGCTTCGTTCATTTTCTGAACACAATTTAAGATATTTTGTATGAAAACCGGGAGGCTTTTGACTGTCCCATTGACTGCCAAGTAAATTACACTGTCGAGGTCCAGAAAAGTATGAAAGACATCGTCAGAATAGTCCATCTGCCATCAGTGATTCAAATTTGTTTTCTTCGTGTACAAAAAGTTTTCTCGTCACTTCATAACGTTACGGTCACTGATGGCAGATGGACTATTCTGACGATGTCTTTCATACTTTTCTGGACCTTGACACTGTAATTTACTTGGCAGTTTATGGGACAGTCACAAGCCTCCCAGTTTTTTATCCAAAATATCTTAAATTGTGTTCCAATGATGAACAAAGCTTTTACGGGTTTGGAACGACATGGGGGTAAGTGATTAATGACAAAATTTTCATTTTGGGGTTGGAGTATCCCTTTAAACTCATAAAAACCACTAAGACTTGAATTTGACAGAAATACAAAATGCTGCATTAATTATGATCAAATGTACTTATTTTGGCTGGTCACAAGTGCAGTGCATGTTTATAATAAACAGAAGGTTATTGTCAGTTGGTGAGAGCGCTAATGTAGTTATCATTATAGTTATCGTTGTTAATATGAATAGGCCTTTAGTCTTTTAAGTGGTAAACCAAAGCAGAATCTGTATTTCTATTTAAATGGTGCTGAGAGTTAAACACATCTATTTGTAGCTAAAAGTAATTAGTCAAACTATTTAATAAACAAACATACAGGTTTTGGTGATGTGCACTGTGAACGTTTAATAGTGATAGACTATTGTGATGTAACCTTTTTAACTTGAAAGTTGTCAGAAAGGTATGTTTGTTTCATCATAGATCTGTGTTATTGTTTATGTTTATAATATAGAGACAGAGGGAATGGGTGACATGTTCATCTTCAGTATGTGCTGGAGGGGCAAAGGTGCTCCTCTCACAGGTGGTATGACCAGAGGTCTGTTTGTTTGTGTGTGTGTGTGTGTGTGTGTGTGTGTGTGTGTGTGTGTGTGTGTGTGTGTGTGTGTGTGTGTGTGTGTGTGTGTGTGTGTGTGTGTGTGTGTGTGTGTGTGTGCGTGTGTTTATTCATTACCCACAGCTGCAAGTTCCTCAAGCTGTACAGACTCAGACAGAGTGTAAGAGATATGGAGGCAGATGATTTCGATACAAAGTTTGAGGGAAGGTGAAATAAACACTAAAACACTAAAAAAGTAAAAATAATAATAAATAAATAAATAAAAAAGGAGGCCTAAATTTAAGATTGATGTAGTTGATTTACATATAAAATGTTCATCCATTTGGATTACACAGTTTAAGGTAAAATAAAATATAATAATAATAATAATAACAACAGCAAAATAAAAAATTATTAAAAAAATCATGGCATAGTTTATTAATGAACTATTTGTATATCTATTTGATTTTATTTAAAAATATATTTTCATAATGCATTTATTAAAATTGCTTAAAATCGGTATAAATCTGGAAAATAGTTTGTCAGTTATGCAAGAAGACAATAACAGCGTAATTTTTATTTGAGTGTGCCCACAGTTGAAGAATCCACTTACAAACACAGAGGCAAAATCACAAAGCCTGACAGTTCCTCAAGCTGTACAGACTCAGACAGAGTGTAAGAGATATGGAGGCAGATGATTTCGCTACAAAGTTTGAGGGAAGGTGAAATAAACACTAAAACACTAAAAAAGTAAAAATATAATAAATAAATAAATAAAAAAGGAGGCCTAAATTTAAGATTGATGTAGTTGATTTACATATAAAATGTTCATCCATTTGGATTACACAGTTTAAGGTAAAATAAAATATAATAATAATAATAATAACAACAGCAAAATAAAAAAATTAAAAAAATCATGGCATAGTTTATTAATGAACTATTTGTATATCTATTTGATTTTATTTTAAAATATATTTTCATAATGCATTTATTAAAATTGCTTAAAATCGGTATAAATCTGGAAAATAGTTTGTCAGTTATGCAAGAAGACAATAACAGCGTAATTTTTCCAGCTAAAGTCCGTTCATTGATGATTCAATGATGTCATCATCCAGTTCAGCTTTCTTCCAATAGTGTCTGTGCAATCAGTCAAGAGTCCCCAACTAAACAAGCCAAAGGTGACAGTGGCAAGAAACCAAAACTCCATCAGTGACAAAAATGGAGAAAAAAACCTTGGGAGAAACCAGGTTCAGTCAGGGTGCCAGTTCCCCCAAATTCAGTTAATTCATGGGTACAGTATGGCTAGCTGTGGAACAAGTAATGTTCATTTAGTTAAAATGTGTGAGACTGAAACTTAAAACACATTCAGTTTGAAATCTTTTCATTTACAGTATCCTATTTATCACTGAAAAATAGGCCTATGCATCACATTAAGTTTACTAAGTATATCGTAAAACTGTGTAATCCAAATGGATAGAAATTTAATATGCATTTCAAATATATAAATCTTAAATCTAGGCATAAATATTTATTTGAGTGTGCCCACAGTTGAAGAATCCACTTACAAACACAGAGGCAAAATCACAAAGCCTGACAGGTTTTTATTAGTTCTCAGTAACTTATCATCATCTGAAACACAAGTGCTTTATTCTTCTCCTCAAAATAAAGAAAGCTCAGAAAACAATAATGAATGAGAAAACAGACATCTGGCATCCAAACATTTCCACCCCGGAGCGATTTCAGCACCATTCGTGATCTTCTTCATCATGACATCATAGATTGCCACCTTCACCTGCTGTCAAGATAAAAGACTGCTCTTTCCACCAAACATTAAACTCAAGTGACTTAATAACATATTATTTTCTTTTTATGCATGAAATAGACACAAAAACACCTCGTGCTGTATATATATTACCACCACCGATCAATAGAGTTGTTGCTATGGTAGCTAAGACTGAAAAAATAACAATTAACACACTTTTTTAGCATTTCTATTAATTTCTTAGTAAAACAGATCATCAGGGACAAATCAAATCATCGGCACATGACAAAAACCCCTGCCTCAGGTTCGCAGCTGTGTGAGTTTGTGCCTATGTGTGTGTGACGGCAGAAGGTTGAATGATGCTTTGTTGCTGGAGGACAGATTGCTTTGACACGTGTAACCAACCTTAGAAAATATGATCGAAAACATCAACCGGCTTCATTGCTCTCTATCAACTTTCTCTTCCCAGAATAATCTCCTCACTTCCATTACTCATGACTCCTGTCTGCTTACTCCTGTGAAAGTCTCCCTCCCTGAATATCCCTCTTGGCCTCGGGAGGTGTTATGACAGTAAGGATGGAGTGTGTGAAGAGCAAGAAGGAGCATGAAGAGAGACAGTGCTGGGGGCGAGCTGGATGGAGGGTAGACGGGAGTTAAAAAGGGGCACTGTTTCAGAAAGTTAGCCTGGAGAGACAGACATCAACCAATATTCGTTCTCCATTCAGACCTGCCCGTCTCAGCCACCACACTAATAGTTTGGCGGGGGGAACATCAACACCAGTCAAAATGATCTTGAGTAGCACATAAACACACACACACACACATACACATACACACACAGACATTAATGAACACATACAGACACCTATAATTACACACCTGACCGCAGAAGAATGACTGGGATCAAACTGACTGGGTCATTCCTGCTATGCAGTACATTTTAATGTCCACATTATAAATGTCTAGATGTACTAGAAAAATATTAAGTTCACAATTTTTAAAGATGGAATTAATTTAAAGATGGAATTAATTGTTTTTCTTTCACCACAACATTATGAGGAGATAATGACACGTTCAAGTCTGCCTGGGAAGTTTGTATTATTGAATTGGGAAGTCATAATTGCGGTGTAATTGCGTTAAAATAACTTCGGAGCAAGATATTTTGATGTACATTTTCTGCATAAAATGAAAAAACAAGATAATAAGGAATAAAGAAGGTGGGGAATTGCTGTTTTTATGCAATTTATGAAGTTGCTGTAAATTTCAATTTATATATTTTATCATAGTTGTCCAATATTATTTGGTACATGCAACTTAAATAGCTTTATTGTAAATTTTAAAAGAAGTTAGATGTTTTTTCACAGACATACCGCCCAATTTAAAAACTCTGGGCTTAAAAAAATCCAGTGGTTCCCACTTATAATTATAACTTTTTATGAAGTATGAAGTAACTAGCAAAACACAGACACACACTAACACACAGATACCAGCATTTTTTTTTGTTGTTGTTGTTTTTTTGGACAGATTATTTACATATTGCAAAACCAAATAAATCTAAATGACCTCAAATTGACACTCTGATATAAGCTGATTCTATAACAGACATCCTTTTGATTTATTTCCACCTTTTTAAGCTTCATGTTAGGCATCATGTCAATCTTACTGCCAGTGTGTAAATAAAAAGTAATCAATTTAAATGTCAAAAGTTATAGGTTTAAGTACCTGAGCTTGAGCTGTGCATATTTAAGAATGTCAGGTATGCCTTTTAATAAAAACACTTACCGCACAGTTTATAAAAAGGGTATAAACATGAATAATCCAACTGTTTTATTTTGTATGAAACTGTCATGTCTTATTCTTTACACATACTCACACACAGACCTGTCTCTGGAGAATTCAGTGATGACATTGCTGAGGTTTAACCACAGGGCAAAAAAACCCAACATGCCGAAATCAATGTCACATTCATCCACTCATTCGCTTCAAACTGTGATGAACAGGTCAACAAACAACCACCTTATCTGTCTGTCTCCCTTTTGGAAATTTTGATATCATTATTTTTGTGTCTGTGTCTCCAGGCATGGGAGGCACCAGATCAGACTGGTCTGTTCTGATACAAGGCTGCGGAAACCAACATAATTAGACAAGGCCAGGACGAGTGAAAAGAGTTGACAAAATCTAGCCCCAAGAAGTTTTGTCATTATGTTCTTCCTGTCACTGACGCTCCATCAAGGGATGAAAGTTGACACACCTTCCCCCAGGCCTCAAGCTGTAACCATACTATAAGAATGATGGTATTTGCTTTCATAAAACTACAATTGCTGCATGATTCATGTTTCACATAAATGATGAATGGGAATGAGGTTTACATTAATAGCTGTCATTTAAAAGGCTTTATGGAACAGATTTCTGAATGTAGAGATCATATGGGGAAAATAACTTAATTCACATTATTTAAGATTAAAGCTTGTTACTAATCGCTATTCACATTCTTAACTAAACATTCAGATCTTCCTTACAAAAAGTTAACCCTATAATTATAGTTTCCACCAAAATACAGGGAAGCATTTTTTCATGGGGATAAAATTTTATGGACCTCAGCCAAACACAAAATAATACAAGTCTTTTTTTTTTTTTTTTTTTGCTTTTTATTCAACTATTCCTTTTTTGAAAACACCAGCTATCCAGTGCGTTGTGATTGGCCGAATCCCTCAAGCGCGTGACGGAAATGTTACAGCCCTTGTCATACTGTGATGTGTGTCCAGGTCAGAACACCAGCGCGACGAGACAAAACCAATAAAGCCCATTACAAAAGAGCCATTTGTTGCATCCAGTAGGGACATAATTACTGATTATAATGACTTATACTGTCTTTTTACACGTTACGTTGCGTATTGTGCTGCGTAAACATAAAACCATGTCTGCATTTGTGATTGGAGAAACAACAAACAACAAGCGCGACTCTACACTGCTCAAAACTCACATTTGAATCATCAGTGGCAAATTCAATATGTAAAAGTACTTACAGGCTGTGAGTCAGAAGTGCCAGACTGTCCTTGCAAAGTTGGAATTGTCCCAATTTATAGAAACAGCCTTGGTTTGAGACTTTAGTCTTTGCAACTTCAGGGATCTTATCTATTCACGAACAGCTTGTAACACTCCAAAGAGAAAGGACAACTTGAAATTGCATCATATGACCCCTTTAAGGTTTAAGCATAAAGGCTCTTTCACCACATTTGGCTTTTAGTCTCATTGTACTGGTAAACATTTTTTTGTCAACATTTATTCACAGTCACAGATGTAGTCCTTATAGACTATAAAGGCTCTTTCACCACATTTGGCTTTTAGAGCACCCACTTTTTACTATGTCACCCAACAAACCAAAAAAAAAAAAAAAAAAAAATACAAATAAATAAAAACAATACAATAAATAAATAAATAAATAAATGAAAACTAATAATATAATAATAATAATAAATAATAATAATAAAATAATAATAATGTTAGGCTAACATTAGGCTTCATTACATTTTGGTTTTTTTTTTTTTTGTTTTTTTTTTATTCTTTATTTTCCGATAATAAGAAAGCCATTAAGTTTGTATCTAGATGCAAATCTTTACACTTATTTCTTTAATTATTAGTCTCTCTCACTGGTTATGTGTTTTCTTTCATTTATATTACTGTACTGAATGTATTTTTACCTCTGTCTGTTGTACCTTACTGTAACTAACTACTTAAAAAAATAAGATAAAGATAAGATAAGTAATGTTGAATACCATATTAACTAACTAACTAACTAACTAACTAACTAACTAACTAAAATCAAATAGGTAATGTTGAACACCACCCGCCACTGCTGGCGCTGTTCTTTCTAACGGGGTGTTTTTAGTCAGGCGGAGAGGGCGCCTAAAAAAGGTCCTTTTTCCTGATGATGTGTATGCTTGACAGCTCTATGTGAAACTAAACGACACGGAGGAAATAAAACTGTGCATACCTTTCGTTTACAGGCCTTTTTTTTTTTTTTTTTTGGTTACTGTGTTTTGGTGGCGTCTTTAACCGTCACTGAAGATGGAGACGCTTTACCATCAGACCAATAAGTGAGTTTGTTCATACTGCTGCTGGTTTAGCTGGCTTACCAGCAAACAGAACTATTAAATGCTCTGATATCAAATGCTGAACGTTTTCATGCGTTCGATATAACATGTAACAAATAAAATACTCTTTGAAATCTGTTGTATGGAAATACAATATAAGCTGCTTTGGTCTGACAGCATCTGTGAATTGAAGATGATGTAGGTTTCTCTATGCAGTTAGTTTATGATTTTCAGTAAGGTTGATATTATGCTTCATTAGGTCTGTCACCTGTTTAGTGCACCAAAAGTGTGGTTGTACTGTCAGTAAGGTAGAGCTTGTATGATGCTGTTATCTCTCTGACAGTGTACCTGTAGTGTGGTTAACCTGAAGGGCCCATTCACTCAGTGAATAATGACTTCAATAATGTACAGTGTATTTAACCCCCTCTCTTTTCTCACTCATCCATGTCTTTAACTTTCAGACAAATTCAGGAGGTTCAGTCTCAGATGGGACGACTGGAGACAACAGACCGACAATCAGTCCACTGTAAGTGTGTGTGTGTGTGTGTGTGTGTGTGTGTGTGTGTGTGTGTATGAGGGAGAGTGAATACAGATCTTCAATCCCACAGAGACGAGAGGATACAAATAGGACATATACTCCAAAGCATAATGACAATTAGAGCTGGGCGGTGTGGTTTATGAATATGAACATCATCCAAATGTGGCTTCATTATTCCAAATTAGTAGTTTTTGCCTGAGTTGACTATGTACTAGATAAATGGCAAGCAGAATGGGAAGAGTGTCAAAATAACAAATTAGTTGAAATAAATCCTGTGGTATCTACCAGATACTTACAGTACACTCATGTATAGATATGTTATACAAAATCTGAA
This sequence comes from Cyprinus carpio, assembly GCF_018340385.1. Taxonomy (NCBI): domain Eukaryota; kingdom Metazoa; phylum Chordata; class Actinopteri; order Cypriniformes; family Cyprinidae; genus Cyprinus; species Cyprinus carpio. Next base: position 19,636,906 of record NC_056574.1, on the reverse strand, counting down.
TATCATTGCAGAATGTAAACTATTTAATCTCTCCAGCTCTAATCTGCTAAATGCAACTCTAAGGCATGAAGATATTAAGATATTATAAACGGTAATGTTGTGATTTTCTGTAAAGCTGCTTTGAAACAATTTGTGTTGTGAAAAGCATTATCCAAAATAATTAATTTGACATTTAAATCCAGACATGACCAAGTTGTGTGTGCAAGGTGTCATGTAGGTCACATCAGACTGACTCATGAGTGTTTAATGAAGTGTGTAGAACCACCAAAATGTCAATATTTTAGCACTACATTGACCATAAAACGTAAATTTTTGCTCTGCCTAATTTTTTAATGTCATGAAACAATGATTTTAAATAGGGCAAACTTTGAAGGGCTTGTTTTGTAAGAGGGACCCAGAAAGTACAATTTAAGAATCTTTTATATAGTTATTATTAGGGGTGTAAATCGGATGGTTCGTCACGATACGATATGATATCGATTCTCATACCCAGCGATACGATATTTTCCGATACCTACCGAATTTTACGATACGATTACGATTCGATTCGATACAGGAGTATATCGATCGATATATCGATATTTTGATATTTTATATCTATTTTAAACAACCATCTACATTTTTATTAACACAAATGCAACCAAAATATTTAACAAGAACATTTATCTGAAAATTTTACATTCTGTACCTCAGTTGGGTCATTCACAACTACACATTTTTTTAAATAATAAAGAAAATAAACAATTGGAAAAACAATTCTGGCTGCAACTATGGGCTCAGGGCTAAAAATATTTTCTACAGATAACCAAATTACAAGCAATAGGAGAAAATAACTACAATACAACAAAGACACAAGTTCAATAAACAGCGCTTTTCAGTTTTTTTCAGCTGAGTCAAAAATAAATTTTCAGGTACCTACAGAAATGTAAAAGGCTAATCAAATGTAAAATAACTGCACAGTCTTCACTCTATAAATTAAATATAGATGAATCATTTCTGATGTTATAACGGTTATTTTTCTTTGACATTTTTGGATTTATTATTAGTTTGCTTTCACTTTAAGAACGAAGCACGGATTTAATATACTGATACACACGCCTTTTCTTTCTCAACTGTTTACGTTAAGACATATGCCTAATGAATGTGTTTACTAGGATATTCGTCAAAATGCGCATTTTGATTTAATTCTGTCTGTATTTATTCATCCATGCACAAAAAAGCGGAAGAGAGAGCTCGATTTAGTATTCACGCGGTCTAGACGCGGCTGTCAATGTGCGTGCGCACGCTTCAGATGTGTGCGCTGAAAACTTCTCACACAGCGCTCGACTGTTCCACCAACAATCCCGAGCGTCTTTCATGCTTCACCTTGTGCCTTCGGGCAAGGGCAGTCCTTATATTGAGTCCTGATACATGAGTTTGAGCGAGAATGCACGCGTTGGCGGTAATTCATAGGACATTATGTGAAAATGTGGACAGTGCCAAATAAGGTGCCTATTTATACTACAGATATCGATATTTTATGTGTGGCATCGATGCATCGTATCGTCAGACATCGTATCGATGTATCGATCCATATCGATGAATCGTTACACCCCTAGTTATTATTTATATATAAAATTAAGTCGTTTTTTTCTAAGTTGAATTTTATAAAATGTTTGTATTGTTTTTGTTAAATGAGGATCTGCCATTACACAGTCTGTGAAGCTGATATAGCAATAAACTTAAATACAATGAACAAACCAATTCTCATAATTAGAATGAATGTAATTACAAGACTATCTTACTCTCAGCTTTTTGTTGATATTTAATCACTGTATAAATTCACATTTATTCTTTTGCAACATATTAAAAGAACTAAGAAAGTGCACCAGATAACACCAGAATAACACCATAATAATTTGACATATATCCGGTGCAGTGTTGTATTTCCCCAAAGCATCATAAGCCTAATTAGTTTGTAGAGACCATCTGTGCCCGTGGTTAATCTATTTAGGCCTACAGTGCTTTTGGGAAACCCCAATCTAATTTACATGTGTGTACCGATTAACAATTTGTGTGGTGACGTGACCTCCATGACATCCACTACATGTTTTCCATGACCTCCTAATGTAGTTTCAGTAATCATGTCGCCCCATTTACCCCGGTATTTTCCACTCGTGATCGGATAATCTAGATGTAAAACCGCATGTAAACCGGCTCCCACCGATCTGCTTCGAGCAGCAGGCAGAGTCATCGTGGTGCCACTGACCAGCTGATTGTTCAGTAGAGGTGGAGCTTATGCAGAGAGCCGGGCTGGTGCCACGGCAGGAAGGACAGGGAGGAGGGACAGTTTTTTTTATGTATGTGTATGTACAAAGTCATTCAAAAGATTTTGTTTTTTAAGAAATTAAATATGTTTCATTCAGCAAGTATGCGTAATTTGATGTAAAGCTGAACTATTTTCAACATGGTAAGAAATGTTTCTTGAGCAGTAAATCATCATATGACACTGAAGACTGGAGTAATGATGCTGAAAATTCAGCTTTACCTTCACAGGAATAAATTAGATTGTAAAATGTATTAAAATAGAAAACAGTAGTTTTAAAATGTTAAAAAAAATCACAATATTACTGTTTTCATGATCAAATAAATGCAGCCTTTTGGGCATAAGAGACTTCTTTCAAAACCATTAATAAATCTTGAATTTTAGTTTAAGGATTTTGTGATGTTCTTGATTTGATTGCTGTTTGTGTACTTATGTTTCTGATGTTGTGTTTTCCTGCAGTACTTGAGAATGAACTTCAAGCAAGAATTGATCAGATCTTTAATCAGCTGGAGCGACTGGAGATACTAGCCAGTAAAGAGCCGCCAAACCGCCGGCAAAATGCAAAACTGTGAGTGCATCAGTACAAATATCCCCTAGTGTCTTCTTGAATGATGGAAAGATCCAGTCCTTGTGTTGATCTGAGGTTGGTTTCTGGAGAATAGCCAACTAGAGCAAAACATCCTTCCTGTCAGAAGATTAAATTAGAATCCAGTTTGATGTGTAATCATTAACCACACACAGTCCAGTATGTGAGTATGTGGAAGCTGGACTATAGGATAGTGGATAGATGGCAGCCTAAACGTTGTAGGTTCAAAGATCAGGAGATTCATAATCTACTGCAGGCCTCTCTACCATGACATAACCCATAAGAACATGAGTAGCTCTGGGAGGATTGATCTTGTAGTAAATACATAATGTAAATAGCTTTGAATAAGAAAGCCTCTGCCCAATGAAGAATAATGTGAGGTGAGAACATGAGTAGCTCTGGGAGGATTGATCTTGTAGTAAATACCAGTGAAATGAATGTGCCCAGTGAAACATTCCCGCCATGTGTGGCAAAGCCTGGCTAAAGCACTGCACAAACACACCTGAGGCCAACACACCTGTTACACTCACTCACAAAACACTGAATATCGTAAAGAGCAGACTATTCCTGTATAACAGCGTGTGTGTGAATGACCTCAAACACTCACGCTATACAGAAACAACAGAGGCTTTTCACATTTCAGGTTAGCATTATTAAATTAGTTTAACAATGTGAATCCTAGTTTGAATATAAAGAAAAGAGGGTTTTCTTTTTCTTATTTACATGAATTATTAAATCAATGTGTGTTCTAGCTATCCTACCTGTTTTTTAAGTTTGAACAGATGTTATATCTTTATCTGTTCTAATACTCTACCTGTTTTTAAGTATTTAGTCAAAACAGTGTTATTTTTTTAATTGATTTTGTCTAACTACATTTTTCAATTTTGCATTTTTCTGATTTTATAAAATAAAAAATATTAAATTATTTTCAAATATTAAATGAATAGCATTTTAGCTAGATAATCATTATTTTAAAATATAAATAATAGTATTTTTAAATAATAGCATTATATATAATTGAAACTATTTAGAATTAAAAAGAAATTAGATTTTTTTTGGTTTTTTTATTTTTTGTTTTTTTTATAATTATGTTTGCAATATATTTTAAAATAATTTTCAAAAATAAATATTACATTTATCAATATATGTATTTTTAATTTTTTTTATTTTTTAAATATTATTTTTATATAATTTTTTTTTTTTTGTGTGTAATAGTAATATTAGTAATAATAATGTTTTATCATTTTTCAAAAATAAATTTAAATTTTTATTTTTTGTTTGTGTGTGATTGTTATTATAATGAATGAAAAAATATATATTAAATTGTTTTTTTTTTTTGTTTATTGATGGCTGGAGTTAGTTCCAATAACTGGCCTGAAATTCTTTTACAGTCTTTGTATCATCCTTTTTGCTGAGTCCTGTTTGGTGTAAAATAAGATGTGAAAAGTTTTATTCGAAATTCAGTTTTAGCCGTTATTTTGATGAGTAATTTTTGTTGTGTGAAAAGTTTTATTCGAAGCTTCTACAACTCCGCATTACCAAGCAAGCCCTGTGTGTTGCTGTGTGGTCCACACTCAGTGTTTTTTTTTTCTGTAGGCGTGTTGATCAGTTGAAGTATGATGTGCAGCATCTTCAGACAGCCCTGAGGAACTTCCAGCACAGACGTTACGCTCGCGAGGCTCAGGAGAGGGAAAGAGAGGAGCTCTTGAGCCGAAGCTTCACAACAAACGTCAGTAAGACCACACACACATTCTTCTGCATAGTTTTTGCCCACTCTTTCTCTGTCACTCATCAGTCTATAAACACACATCACACTACTTAGAAGGCAAGATTCTGACAGTGCTGTGTGTTTTTTATGTGTAGGATGCAGACACCTCCATCCCTATTGATGAAACCCTGCAGTTTAATAGCAGTCTACAAAACGCTCACAGAGGAATGGACGACCTGCTGGGCTCCGGCTCCAGCATCCTTAGTGGCCTGAGAGACCAGAGGAGCACGCTTAAGGTGTGTGTGACGCACACAACACAGGGCGGATTGAACTATAGACCAGGAAGGGGAATTTTTTCCCATCCTCTTATCAGGGTGTTTCTAAAAATTCCAGATAGTGCTTGACTGATAAAGTGCTGATGGCTGATATAATAGTTTAATGATAGCCAAATGAAATGTAGACAGGATTACTTGACACAACAGATCTATCCATTTTCATTAAATATATATTATTTCTGCTTTATATCTATTAAGGAAAACATTTTAGTTTTTGCTAACAATGACACCACTGGATTGAGGTTATGTATGCACATATAGACACTGACTGTGTGTTTCCAGGGAGGAGTGTGTGCTCTTCCTGAAGCTCCTCTGATTATCTCCGAGCGTGAGAGACTGCCTCGCCTGTGCTTTTGGGAAAATGCGGAGTGAATGAAAGCTTATCTGTTGCTCACTGTATTCAAAGAAAAAAAAAATACTATAGGCCAATTTCACATTTCTGGGTTTTCGGCTTCCGGATTGACCTTCGCTGGGTAAATTTATTTCCGGTAACAGTGATGGCTGCGGCTAAAGAGAACTAGTTAAATATCGAATTAAATATCATGAAAGTGTTTGAATTGTCTTGGTGATTTATCGTGAGACTACAAAGCTCCAATTAAGAGATAAATGTAAGAACTTATTCTAAATGTTGGCGCTTAACTGATTAAATCATTCTTGATTTTGGTGCGGCAGATTCATAGTAACATTCCACACCTTCTGTTTTTTTTTTAGGGTACCCATAAGAAGATGTTGGATGTGGCAAACATGTTGGGTTTGTCGAACACAGTCATGCGTTTCATTGAGAAGCGAGCATCGCAGGACAAGTTCATCATGATGGCTGGAATGCTGGCTACTTGCTTTGTCATGTTCCTGGTGGTTAAATACCTTAGCTGAACTCTCCCAGCTTCAGCCGACCTTGCTGCTCGATCGCGTCAGTGGATCATTACGGTTTTCATGCCACATGCATCAAATCTATGAAAAATGCACAGGTGTCCTGAAAGAAAAATCACAGAACTGCCTCTTTGCAGGATGACTGCCACTCTCAACATCACAAACCTTTTGTGTCTCTAGTCTTTTTTCTTGAAATGTGTTTTTAAAAACATTGAATCCTTATGTAACTTGCTTCTCCGCTTATTCTGAAATAAGCAGCAAATTTGTCTTACTGCTCTTTATTTTGGAGTCCAGACTGAACTAAAACCTTTATTATCGCCTGTATTATATTATAGAAGCATTAGAGCAAATATTAATTAAAACAATTAAATAAAAATGTAATGGTTAGAGAATAGGTCTGTTATCTGGCTCTTCATTGCCACCTTCTGGACAACAAACCATAAATGTTTGGTTATTCAGTGCTGTGTACTGTATTGTTCATAAAGCTTCTAACCTCTAAATACAAATGTCTGTGTAATAAACTCAAATAGCCACATCCATCCAGCTGCCCTGAAATGGAAAACTCTACACTTGTTTCATGTTGTTAAACTGCGAGTGTGTATGCCTGGATCTAAGCAGGAGCCACAGCCTCCGGCAAACAGGAAATGAGACGTCTTATTGGACATCTGCTGCATGGATCTTGACGCTCTGTGTGCGCATATTCACACATGCTCAAGACCCCAGCAGCAAATCCTCAACAATATCCTCCTGCAATAGTCATGGATCAAAAATACCACATCACTTCTTAATGTAGTTTATTTGTATTATTTGTGAAAAATTATGTGAAAGTTAACAAAAAAAGATTCACCTGCAGTTCTTTTCACTGTAGTAAATGTCAGACAGACTCTATGATTAGAAGAGTAGAACAAATTTATATATCGACCAAACACTGATTTTAAGGTCTTAAAAGCCCTCCTCTGTAATCTGTAAGCAGTTATAATTGAAAGCTCTTTGTACAACACAGTCTCTTTAAAGGGATACTCCACCCCAAAATGAAAATTTTGTCAATCACTTTCCCCCATGTCGTTCCAAACCTGTAAAAGCTCAGTTTTTCTTCGGAACACAATTTAAGATATTTGTATGAAAACCGGGAGGCCTGTGACTGTCCCATAAAACTGCCAAATAAATATCAGTGTCAAGGTCCATAAAAGGTGTGAAAGTCGTCGTCAGAATAGTCCATCTGCCATCAGACGTGCAATTTGAGTTATATGATGCGACCGGAACACACGAAGAAAACAAAAAGAACAACTTTATTCAATAATTCATTTATCAACGGTCTTCTCTGTGTCTGTCTGTGTATGCTCTTCTGTATCATCCGCGCCACAAGGATGCACTGTTTCTACGTGTATTTAGCTTTGATTTGAAATAAAACAGCGCATCCTTGTGGCGCGGATGACACAGAAGAGCATAGACAGCATACGGTGATATGGAGGGACACCGAGGAGTCCATTGACAAAGGAATTATTGAAAAAAGTCATTATTTTTATATTTATGCATTTAGCAGATGCTTTTATCCAAAGCGACTTACAGTACATTCAAGCTAACAAAAAGTGTTCACGTTGCTTCATATAACCCAGATTGCACGTCTGATGGCAGATGGAGTATTGTGACAATGACTTTCATACCTTTTATGGACCTTGACACTGCTATTTATTTGGCAGTCTATGGGACAGTCACAGGCCTCCAGGTTTTCATCCAAAATATCTTAAATTGTGTTCTGAATTCGTAACTGAGCTTTTACAGGTTTGGAACGACATGGGGGTAAGTGATTAATGACAAAATTTTCATTTTGGGGTGGAGTATCCCTTTAAGAGACTTCATTCCCCTCCAATAGTGCCATCTAGTGTTAAAAGCTAAGACAGCTTTAAAATTAAGTGCGTTATGGGTAAACCTCTTTGGGGTGATGAATTAGCCTACCTTGCCAAACGCTTAGTGAAGTTTACACTTACACAATTACACCTACAGTAAGGATAAGTGTGTCACAAATTCAAGTTACTTTATATGGTTCAAAAGAGATTTCGTAACAAAACGTGCTGAACATTCCACAGAGAAAAAAATCCTAGAAGGTACTCTTTGTAATCTTCGATCATCGTATGTACAGAAATAGTTCAAGCAATTCTGGTACAACATTTGAAATGCCTTTGTTTGGCACTTTAACATTGCCAATAAAAAGGTTAAAAATCAGTACGTGCACACTGACACAGATCAGAATATGTATAGGATACTTTTATTGTCATTTGACTGGCAAAACAAACTATTTTTTTGTATGCTACTTTATCAGGTTATTACTACGTACGCCCAGAGCTTAATTTATTTGTCCAATGAAAGATTTCTCACAGATGCCATGTCCTTATCTGATAGCTTGCAGCTGGGTTTGCACTTCCTGGGGTTCACCACTTCTTAAATAGTGAGGGAAAGGTCATGGTGGTTTGCTAAATAGCGAGCTTGTCATTAGAGAGTGAAATTTTATTCATTCTGCATATCTATATCAAACTAATTTTATTGCAAATATCTGGTGGCTCTGATGTTTAAATTATGGCATTTTTGGAATGTTAGTATAAGTTAACCTGAAATCTTGATAGAAAATGATGCAGCTGTACTATACAACCATATAATGTGGTTTGCTGTATGAACATTTTCATACTATAAAAAAGGTTTTTGCTACCTTTATTTCATTATATATATATATATATATATATACACACACAGATAAATTAATCACACCTGTACACCAGAATTACAAGTCAAAGTTTTTATTTGCTGATGCATCGAGGAGGAATTAAAAAAAGCTAATGTCATTGTTGCCATTTACAGTACAATAATGTCAACAAGTTTTGCCACATTCTGCTGTCCCTCCACTTTCCAAAGACACTCCTGACCTTGGTAGTACCAGCCCTGATCATGTTTACATATGCTTTTTTCACCCATTTTTTTATTTCATTATTTTTATTAGCATTTTTAAACAGGTGTTACAAACCTTTATCTTACATAGTTTCACTACGTTAACTTTATTTACATTTAACTAATTGTACAGAAAGAAAACCCTTTCGGAAAAAAAGAAAAAAAAAATGAAAATAATTTAAAATCAAATGGAAAATAAAATTATTGCAGAATACTACAATCATACAGTTGTTACAAGATGCTAAAACAGCATCTCAATGTACATTTTTCAGTGCAAGATTTCACAATTTCAACAAGGGGTGGGAACCTTTAAATCCCAAAGTGTAACCTGTTACATAGTTTCAACAGCCTGTGACATTATAAAACTTTTGACATCAACATGTATGATGTCTGTTCCATTCACTATTTTCGGATAATTTATATTGATTTACAACCAACCAGCAAAAATAGCTTAACACAGTTGAGTGCTGAGTATGGCTTTTATTTGAATCAACTTGATCATGTTTTGTGAAACTCTTTGATCAAACTATGTTACAACTGTTTTTGATAATTGGTATGGGCTGAAAATGATCAAACATTACAATATTTCAGCAAACCAATCATCAGTTTATCACAGCCTGGTTTTGAATAGCAGGCTGAAGTGTATCTTTGCATATTCATACAATGAGTTAATAAACTCTGCAACTTTCATGAATGCTTAGTACACAGAAAAAAAAGTCTCAAAAAATGACTGTCAAGACCACCCATATCAACTGTAGCAAACCACACTAAAAAGCCTACAACGAAGATCTTTATTATGGCTTCAGCCAGTGAGTGTCTGGATTATTTATATATATATATACATATACATACACACACACACACACACACATTAGACAAATGAACAAAAATAGATGACATTATGCAGGTGGTTTAATAGTTTTAAAGTGGATGTCTTGGACTATAAACCAACTCTTGCGACTCATACTCCTTGTGTGAATATATATACGATGTTACACATGTCGACCTGCCAACCTAGCTCCTGGTTCAGGCCATACAATTTCATTACAATCTCAAAAGGCAGCCAAGAAGATCTTATTCTGTCCTCAATTTAAATGTACTCCTAAACAGCCCTGTTGAGGTCACCCTAAGGTAGCAGAGCACGTAGAGAACAGTGGGTCGCCAGATCGTGTCACCCAGTAGATAAAACCTTTTAGCTATTCACACTGCTGGGCCTGGCCCTCTCTTTGAGAGAAGATGGATTTTCAGGATCCATGGTTTGGAGGGTGCTGAAGGTCCTGCCCTGAGAAGATAGGGTGAAGAAGTGGGTGTAGCTGTAGGGCAGCCGCTGCCGCAGCACTGCCTGGCCGAGGGGCAAAGAGAGTTGGGTAGAGGGCAGCATGTGGGAAGTGGTGTAGAGCAAGAGGAGTGTGATGGAGCGCCGAGGCTGGTATAATATGTATGGGTTGGCCTGAAAGGAAGGCAGTGTGGTGGGCGGGAATCAAGCCAGTGTGTCCTAAAGCGTGACCCAGTGAATGACCCAAAGAATGGCCTAATGGCGACAATGAGATAGGGGTTAGATGATGTTGAGGTATGTGGTGCACCTGGGCTAGCTGGGCATGGGCAGGGTGGGGATGATGTGGGTTATGGTGATGGAGTCCCATGGCAGCAGCGTGGTGTTGCAGGATGGCGTGCTGCACTGTGGTAATAGAGGTAGCAGAAGCTGCAGAAACTGTGGGTTGCTGAATGTGGATAGGCTGCAGTGCAGCTTGTGGTGGTGGTGGTGCAGGGGCAAGGTTGGCCACTGCTGCCAAGTTAGCTGCTGCTGCAGCAGCTGCAGCTGAGGGGAAGGTCTTCACCTGCTTGGCTAACAGTTGCTGTTGAATGTGCTGTTGAGCTGCTTGCTGCAACTTGCTGTATTTCTCCATTTCCTCTGGGGTAAAGGTGATTGGTTGACTTTCTAAAGGTGCAAGACCATCCTCTTCAGCTTCCATGCCCATTTCCCCATCCTCCATGTTGGGAGGGTAACCAGGGTAGGTGTGCATACTAGGCTGCGGACCCATTTCAGGCCCCATTAAATGTCCGTCCAACATGGGATTATTGGGGTCTTGTCTCGGTTCACCTTGGTATTGTGACATCATCATTGCTGGATCCTGCTCATATTGTGGCTGAGACTCATGAAGGGCTTGAGGGTCTGAGGGTGGATGTCTGGTCTCTTCAGACAATGCAGCATTTGATACAGCCTCCTCCTCCTCCAACTGCTGCTTTTGTTGTTGTTGAATTGGTGGCTGAGGTGGAGGAGGTGGTGGGGGAAACTCACGAATGTGTTCTACCAGGATAACTTCATTACTATCCGAATTTTTCTCCTGCTCCGACTTTTCGCTCTCAGTTGTACGTGTAAGAGTAAGTAATGGTTGCTTCTTTCCTGCTTGGAGCTTGCCAAAAAGGGGCAACATACTTTTGTTTCCAAGGGCAGGGGGGAGTTTGGGCCCAAAGTATCCCCGTGGAGGGTCCTTGATCTTGAGGCCTGTCTTGGTGCCAGTACCAGATTCATCCCCTCCTTTTTTAGATTGGATTTTCTCCAAGAGTAGTCGAGCTGTGAATGAATTTCGATGTTCTGCAGCCCCTCCTCCCTCCTTTGAGGAAGCTCCACCACTACCTCTTGTTCCTTGTGCCGATGAAGAGTTGCTGTTTCGGGTTTGTGTGCGGGAAGAGGACCTTGGAGACTGGGAATGGTAGATTCGTGACCGGTTGAAATTCCGCCGCCGCGTCGAGCTGTCAGATCGGCGGCTGTGACCATGCCGATGTGGAGAGCCCTTGGTGGAGCTAGATGAACGACTAGCAGAGCTACGACTGCGACTGTAGTTGCTGCGTCTGTAAGAACGAGCGCTGCTACTCCTACTACTACGACTGGAGCTGCGACTACTGCTCCGTTGGTGTCTCCGCCGATCATGCTTCCTGCGGCTGTGTGAGCGTGAACGTGAACGGGAGTCCTCCTCTGAAGAAGATGAGGTGTAACGTCGCCTGTGAGATCGCCCACTATCACGCCTTTCATAGTCTGAGTCTGATGAAGGTCTTCTTGATCTGCGGCGACGGTCTTCATCACTGTAGTCACTATAACTGTCTGAGTAGCTATGGCTATGGCGACTGTAAGCACTGCTCCCTGCTGAGGAACGTTCAGAGCTACTAGAGTAGGATCGACTGCGTGACTTTTGACCTCTGTGACGTCTATGGTTGTGGTCTCCTCGATGAGACGACCTACTACGTGAACGTCCTGATCGTCCAGAATCGTCACTCCGGTGTCTTCGCTGCTCACGTGGTGGCGTGGAGCGACGGCGAGCTGGTCTAGAACGTTGAGAGGATGATCCACCATCCTCTTCACTGTCACTACTTGGAGGTCGACCTCCACTTATGCTTTTTTGGGCTGAGGCAGAGCAGGAGGCGGCAGGTGTGTTGGTGTCAGGTTTAAGACGTTTAGCACCATTGTGTTCCTCTGTAGAGCTAGGCTTTCCTGCACTGCTTTCCTCAACTCCAGACTGCTGAGACATTTTGTGGGAACGTTTTCTCTTTCCTCCTTCATGGGATGTGCTTATTCCTGATGACTGAGAGGTGGCTACTCCATCTTTGTCATCCTTGTCTTTCTCTTTTTCCTTACTGTCGCGTCCCTCTGCTTCGATGTCATCAGTGCTATGTGGTTTATTTTTGCTTTTCTTTCTTTTGTGTTTCTTCTTCTTTTTAGTTTTCTCTCCTGGAATCTCTTTTTCTAACTCCCCCTCTACTGCTGCTTTTTCTTTATGTTTGGATCGCTTGCTTGACTTCTTGTGTTTCTTCTTCTTTTTCTTTTTCTTAGACCCTGTAGACACATCTTCATTACTTTGTAGTTTCTGCTCATTGTTCTCACTCTGGGCACCCTCCTCTTTCAAGGATGGTTGTTCTTTTTGAACTGTACTGGGTCCTGCAATTGTTGTAGCAGTGCAAGTCTCTCCACTAGTGGCAGGAGCACTGTCTGTATTTTCATGCTTAGACCCCTCTTGTCCATCAGTGCTAACTGGCTTGGCAGGTTTGCTGTTTTTGCCTGCCCAGTTTCCTTTGTTTCTTGACAGTTTGAAGTCAAAGTAAAGAGGATTACAACTGTAAGAGAGGGATGGCTGAGCCTTAGTAAACTCCAGCAATTCAGAAGGCCACTGCAAGGTGGTGCTTTCATCCTTACTTAGCACAGGAAAGAAAGGCCCAGTTGGCATGCGGGGACCTGTGTTTGTAAGCTTGGACATTCCTTGCTTGGGATCAGCTTGTTGGGATGAGCTATCTACCACTGCTGTATCAGCTAGCCCTGCAGGTGTTCTACCTGATTCTTCCTCAGTCTTCAATTTAGCTGATGTAGGAGAAGGATTTGTGTTTTGTGTCAGTGCAGGTTCCTTCTCCACATCTTTTTCAGATGTGCAGCTACTGACTTTGATATGTTTTTGCTCTCCGTCGTTACCTGCTGGTGCCTTCTCATCTTTAGCTCCATCCACATCCTCCTCCTTGCTATCACACTGGTCTGAAGCCTTCATGAAAAGCAGAAACTGGAAATGCGGCTTGACCCGACAATGTGCAGGTGGTACATAATGGTAATATTGTGGCTCCTGTCCAGAGTAACCTTCCTCCTTTCTCATCATCATCTTCAGTTTGTTCAAAGTCGAGGCCAGGGCAGCTCCATCATCTGGTTGTGACTGCTCTTCCTCACCCTCACCACCACTTCCACCACTCCCACTACTTCCACCTTCTCCTCCTCCTGCTGCTTCTTGAGGGATATCAGTGGTGGATGCCACACTTATGTCCTCTCCTCCAGTCTTTTCTCCTCCCTCTTCCTGACCTTCTTCTCCTTCCACCGTCTCTTCACCATGGTCTGCAAACACAGCTGCAGCTGTCTCAAGTTTGACTGGGGCTTTCTTAGCAAAAGAGAAGGAGACACTCACTTTGGGAGCCTGGGAGCCTCCAGAAGGTGTTGGCGAAGAGCTAGTTTTGTTAAAACCAAAGCTGATGGCAGGGCCTGTTCTAGGGGAGCCTTGACCACTTACACCACAGATTCCCTTATCTTCAATAGTCTCTGTGTTGGTATCCAATATCATAGGCACACCATCCATGGAGTCTTCCCCCTTTTCTCCATCTACTGCCACTGTGGTAGTTTTAAACATGGGACCACTACCAGGGACACTGCAAAATAAAGTAAAGAATGAGACCTTGTGCTAAAACTGGTAACACTTCCTTCAAAAACATTAGAAGACAGACTCAATTTTACTTACTAGTCTTGCTGTTTCCTCTGTTCGGCCAGTTCATGAAGCCGTCGCAACATCTTCTCCTGTTTCCTGCCATCCTTCTTGGAGCGAGAAGACACATTCCGAGCAAACTCTCTCTGCTTCAGCTCCTTCAGTCTCTGTAGGATTAAACAGAGAGGAATAAGAAATTATGAGATGTAGCGTCACAAGACAACTAAATATTTAAATATGAAGAAAATTATTCCGTATTCAAATTTGTTCAAAAGTTCATGCTAAGTACAGTCATGCCAATGTGAATCTCTCATACCTGCTTGTGTGCATGATCGTAGGAGTTGATGTGATTGTCAAACTCCTGATGTTTCTGGTATTGCTTATCACACAGTTCACAGTAGAAATTGGCCCTCAGGTCTTCTAAAGCTTTAGCTATGGCTTTTTCCTTCTCCGCATAATCCTGCAAAACAACATATGATGAAATATTAATGGTCTGAGGTTGAATGTGTATGGAAAACTGACTTGCATAGAAAATTTTTGGTATTAGTGGCAAAGAGTCATGTACAGCATATGTAGGATAGTTTGTCAAAAGACATTGAGTTTGTGTGAAGGAGAATGCAGCATACATATTAACATGTTTATAATCTCAAACACTACACAGGCTTTAGAGAGAGAGACACATTTTGCTTAGGTTACCCATAGTTATCCTCAATGATTTTTTTTGTATGTTTGCTTGTATGTGGTTGAGCTGCAGTGGAACAAGAGAAGCTTTGTATCTGTCCAAGGGTAGTGACTGTGACAAATCGATCTCAAACATTCACAGAATTTTAACTAGATAAGTCTCATAGCTACTCTAAGACAAAACAGGGAATTGGGGAGGACTGGAAAGAAATAAATTATGTGCATAGGTTTGACAAAAAATGTTTAAGAATGGCAATGAATAATGTTGCTGTCATCGAATCTCACCTTATATTTTTGACGCAGTTCCTCTGTCTCTTCTTTTTCCACTTCCAACACTCGGCGCTTCTCTGTGGCATCTTCTGCATAGTCCAGCTGTGGGCACACACATACACAAAAAGGTTAGAGGGACATACATTAATATTAACATTAATTAAGAACAGAAAGCAGAAACAATAATCTTTTCACCTCCATTTCCATGCGACCCATTCCCATGACGTCATATTTGAGGATGATGGGCACAGGGTCAGTTCGTCCTATGAGGTTAGGGGGAGAGGCAGAGAGAGAGAGATAGGACAGAGGTTAGACTTTTGTTCAGATACAAGAGAAAACTTGGGGCGGGACAGCCTGCTTAGAGCACAGGGTGCTGGGTTAGAGAGACTGCCTTCAAGTGCAAGAGACCAGAAAGCTACAGTGAACCAACCTCTAGCCATTCTCACAGCTTCATGTGCAGCTCTCCTCTAAAAGGCCATTCCAGGTGCTGCGATGTGATTTTAACTAAGCCTAGTTTTAATTGTTTACCATTTGAGTTTGCTGCCAATTTATTTTGGAATGAACTGCATACCCTGAAAAAACATAAAAAAAGCTTCTGTTGAAAGAAGCGAGGGACAGAAAACAAGGAGGGGAAGGTTGGGCCAAAGTTTTCACTGAATTTGCCGCAGCATCCCTACAGTGGCCTGCTTAAGGAGGTCTTTTTCCTTCCTTCCTTTCTTACTTCCTCAATTTTTCTGTTATCTCCCTCTCTCTCTTTGGAGCCTAGTCTCAATGCAGTATGCATTGTGTTCTGTTGAACTCATGTTCTTAACCGATTTGTCAGGGAGGCATTTGGGTTGCCGAAGGGAGTGCTTAAGAGAGGGGGTAGGTATCAGCATTCACTGCATCTTTTCACAGCACTGTGATGACACTGACTGCCTGAACCACAGTATGCCTTTTATATATTTTTTTTTTACACCCATTTATCTAGTTTTTCTAGGTCTGAACCCTCTCGTAGCTGCTCATCAACTGATTTTCCTACCTGACTGCAGGCCACACCTGGATGCAAATGAAGGTTTATGACCCATATGATATCCTGAAATAGTACTTTGTTTTACTGATAGTCATAGTCTGTCATGTTTTATATACACAAGCTGTGAAAAGACCTAGATCAGAGGAAAAGTAACATCAGAAAAATGAACACAAATCAGAATGAAACAAAAGAAAAAAAGGACAATCAAAACTACATTGAAGATTGACACATAATTGCTTGATCCACTCATAACCAGCCAAACGAAGCAGAAAGAGAGAGAAAGAAAGACACAGGGAGTGAGAGAAAGAGAGAGAATAAGGACAAAAGCACTGAGCTACAGCAGCAGAGTGACGTCAAAGGCCAGAGGTTGCCATGGTGACAGTGCAGGGTTGGGGAAAGGATGTACTTACCTGGGAGAGTGTGGGAATGGGGTGGGGGTGGCAAACATACAGACACAGAGACAGGAAAGGGTGGGGGTTTCAAATAAAAGAGAAAAGGCACAAGAACAGAAGTCATAATTTGCGTCTGCACAGGCTAGCACCATGGTCACAGTCAATCAGACTCCAATCAATCATTTGGATTTCAGTTTTTTTTTCTGTCAGTCTTCCTCTTTTTTTGACAATTTTTTATTTTATTTTTTTTTTTTGGGGGGGGGGGGGGGTCAAGTTAAATGCAGGATCAGTTTATACCCTTGGGCTGATCTACAGACAAAAGATAAGAAAAACTTCTGAATTACTTTGGAAGTAACTGAACACAATAAAGGGCTAGGAGCTTTACATATCCACAAACCAAAAAGGTTGATATTAGGAGTTGTTATATTCCTGAGGACCTTCGAAAACCGAGTAAAGCATATTTCACTCACCCTTTTGATCCAAAGGAAGAATTGTAGGTCTTTCACATTTCTCTACATTAAAAGGAACTAAGGCATCAGTAATGCAAATACATTTTAAGAAAGCTGTGTTTGAGTCATGATAGATAAAGCATTAATTCCTAGCCCTTGAGCAGAAAGACCTGCATTACAATTTCAAAACTTAATTAAGTGTCTAATTTGTGGCAGAGAGAGACTTGAGTTTCAGCCCAGTGGTATAATTGTTCCTGTAATGAAATGATAAAGGAGCGTGTGCGGAAACGATAAGGGCCTGACGGGATTCCACCCCCCACCAGAACTTGCAGGAAAGTGTGCTGAGGGATTCATCCTACCACCAGGGTGCACAAGAGAGTTTCATAACAAAACAGAGAAACTGTATATAACAAATGAGCCTCGTATGAATTAGATAATAACTAAACAATACTGAGGCATCTGGTTATAGTGTCTTGTAACATTCTACCATATATAATTGGAAACATGGAAATGTCTTGTAATGATTAATATTGATTATTTCAGAGGGTTGTTTGAGAATTTTCCCTAAAATGTAGGTGGGAATCCCAAAATCAGGCCCCCAAGTCAACGATCTCAATCCTTTCCCTTCCCAACAATCTTTGGGAACAATGTGAGGTCAAGACTAGCATTATGCATTCCAGTGAAAAAACATAATGAGACTGGACGAAAAGGGTGCAATGCAACAAAAAAGGGGAAGTAAATCTAAATATCCCCCAAAAAACTGAAAACAAACAGAATGAGTGTTCTAGAAGAGTGCATATTGAACACTAAGAGACGGGCAGCAGAATGAAGACTAATACAAAGAGAGGTAGAGACAGTTTAAGCCTATTAAACACTGGTGCTCTGATGATGAGAGTCATATCAAAACAAGAAATGGGGGAAGTAAAATCAAACAAAAACAAAAAAAAATGAAAGCATAAATCAAATCAAAATAAAATAACCAATTCAATCGGGGTAAAAATAACATTTACCACTAAGTTTACCATCAGCACAACATGGCCAGGATCATAATGCTGCAAAAAAGAAACACCAATTGGTTAAGCAGGAAGATTGAGGCACAAAGAGAGCGTTCAGGGGTAAGGGGTAAGGGGTAAAGGGTTAGGGGTCGGGTTTGGGGGCAGGGGCTTTGGTGTACCCCCTACCAATGGGCCTGGGTGATTACAGGGATACCCTCTCACCATCCCGGACACTCATTCTCTCCTCCTCTTTACTGCTGATTTCTGGTACTATAATTTCAGGCTTCCGGGTTCCTCCACAACAAAGTAAGGAGGACACAGTTACTAATTACAGACTTCCCTCTAAAACAAAGTTTTTCAGAGGAAAACCTGGAAACCGGTTCTAAAGCTGTCCGTTCTCTCATTTTCCCTCTCTTTGTTGATTGTCCTTCAACAGAAATGTATCAACCATCACTCAAAAATGAGCACCCTCCTCCCACTCCCCACTTCCTCCAATCCCCCATGCGGGTCTAAGTCTCTGCATGAATGTGTTGAGACAGAGAGGACGTCGTATGCATACTTCATCACGCAGCTGTAAGAGCTATGAGAAGCATAGGCTGTGAGTGAGCTTTTAGCAGCGCATCGTTCTTTAGAGGACTAGATCGGTTTCACAGGCGTTTTCATCTCGCCATTTATCTAGAATCGATTATAATCTGTTTTGTGGTATGCTGCATTGCTTAAAACTCAGTTTCACAAGACTGGGTCTCTACAGCCAGCATGCTCTGCAAGAGAGGGGGAAGGAGATGGGTCAGGTCAGGTGAGGCTTTCACAAGTAAATACATTTATAAGAGGAGAAGTGGGATGCAGGTGGGATGGTGTGAAGACTTCTCCCTGCAAGCTAAAACACCTGAGCCCCCACCCCTTGTTTTGGTGACACACATATACACACACACACACACACACTCAGCACATACAATTTCCACTCCCACATGTACCACAGGTGTACATTCACTTCACAAAAGTGGACGCAGGCAGATAGACCGATTGAAGGCGGAAGGAGGGAGAGAATGGGCAGGAGATTGAGGCTCATTCTGGCAAGCCATTCAGGGGAATTATGGGAAAGAGGCAGAATCATATTCACAGCCAATCAGAGGGCCCCATCTCATGTTCTCAGCCAATCAAAACACCCCAATCGCAGCCAAACATACATTAAACTAATATTTACAAGAACTATTCTAACATGGGTGAATTCTGAACACAATCAAGATACACTATTAATTTCTACAAAATACTTTACTGATTCCATTTTGGTATGAGATTCAAATCGTAGCGCTGGTATTTTAAGCAGAGTGTTTAGTGATTGTAAGCGTAGTGAGAAGAACTAAGAGAAGCCGTTAGGCTACACTGTAAAAGGGGGAGAGTTATTACGTATTATTTCAAGAAAAACATCCACACACACACTTATTCAAACATACACACAAACATACATTGGGGGAGGTCCTACAAACCTTACCTAAAAAAACAAGAGTAAAAAAGAAAGAAGAGTAAAAAAAACAGAGTCAATACAATGGAAACTCAAAGCATTGGGGAGACATTTCAGCAAATTCACACTCAGAACCAAGGCTCTGTCCAAAAGATAGAGAGAAAAGGAAAAAGATAAGGTTCAAACACCATGGCATGAGCACCAGAATGGGTGAACAGACGTGTTTTTGTTTGTTTGTGTGTAGGTTTGTGCATGTATGCAGCAGAGCCCTTTGCACTAAGAGTGAGTGTGTTTTCTCATGGTTCCCAACATGAACACTTGACTGGGTCAAAACACATACGCTGGTCACTTTCATCGGAGAAAGCTTGACTCTACGTTTCTCTGTAGTTTCCACAAAGTGATTTCCGTGTAATTTGTTGTGCACACTTTGCACAAGCTCACCCCTCCCCTCGTTTCTCTACTGCAAGATGGAACTAATCTACTTCCTCAAGCTTGCTGGAAGCCCTATGACTTTATCTGATCTGGAAAATCTCTATCACTGCAAATAAACTTCAGCCACTCCCGGTCTGCTCTATGTATTAAACACAAACAGTATGATTACAGGATGACGACAACCAAGAAAGAACAAAACTGATCTTTTGAGTGTCTTGCCAAGCAAAAAAAAAAAATGGGCGGTACTGGTGAGCACTGGCAACATTCCTAATCTGTCACACACTTGACTTGGCTGGGATGACAACCTCTGGTTATGGCTACTACTTCTGGGTTCTCAGAACTGCGAGTTCTAAGAAAGCAGCCAATGGAGTGTGAGTTGCTACAGCAAAGGCCAAAAAGAGAGCTCCCGTTCTGGTTTCTGTTGTCACCACTTAGGGAAACTTTCTCTGTGTGAAGCAGTACTGGCAATATAAAATTAAAGAATACGGAGAACATCAGAATGATTTTATTGGCCCATTAAGCATCCTAATGGGCAAATAACCGCTTTCTACTGCGACTTATGACTATGAGAGTGAAACAAATGAGATATTTTAGAAGTGCCTCTGATTTAAACCTCAGCAGCAAAAATAGCAATGCTAAAAATGCTAGTTCCTTGTAAACCATTTCAGAGCAAATATCAATATTTTGATCAATATTCTAAATGAATACAAACCACACACCATCCACTCAAAAGTTTAGAGTCTGTAAGTTCTTATGCTGTATTTAAAAAAAAAAAAAATACAGTAATACAATATTGTGAGGAGTTATAAATTACGACAACCGTTTTCTATTTTAATATATTATAAAATGCAATTTCTTCCTGTGATGGCAAAGCTGAATTTTCTGCAGCCATTACTCTTCACAGATCCTTCAGAAATCATTCTAATATGCTGTTTTGGTGCTCAAAATATTTTTTTATTATTAATCTTGAAATCAGTTGAGCTGCTTAACATTTTTGTGGAAACTGATAAATTTTTCAGGATTCTTTTATTAACAAAGTTCAAAAGAAAAGCATTTATTTATAGAAATATTCTGCAACATTATAAATGTCTTTACTGTCACTTTTGATTAATTTATAGCATTCTTGTTGAATAAAAGTATTAATTTCTTTCGTAAATGTATCCTGCTATTGTTATTTTTCTGGTTGATATGTTGAGGAAAGTGAGGGAAGTGTTCAATGAAAACAATAAAAACAGATGCCTTTCCCATTTATGCACACTGAGTACTGAATTAAGATCTTGGGCTTTTACACAACGCTGACTTCAGCACTTGAACAGCAGAGCTATCTTAACAGCTGCAGGGCAGTGTCCAGAGAGTATGTGTGCATGTGTGCATGCAATAAAAGCAGTCTCTAGGGAGAGACACACAAACTCGCCTGATGGGCCAAATGACCTTGCAAAAGTTAGCTGACACACACCTTTACTGTTTACTTTCAACAGCGGTCCTGAGAGAGCCATTCATATTCCTATCATTGATCTCTGTCAGAGCAATTTCTCTTTGAATCAAAAACCTTCTGCTAAAACGATCTGCAAAGGTCACTGTAAGAAGGCAGCATGTCAGAAAGGCAGCTGGGTTTGCCTTCTTTCACCTTGGGTTGAGAACAGATCATACTGATTTACATGTGGGGAGATGAATTTCCTGAAACATGAGGGTGTTTTCATGTTTCTGTGCAAACAAACAAAACCTTCCACGCACTCCAAAGTTTTAGTGAGAAATAAAGGGAAAGAACAAAATAAGAGATCAAGACCACTGGAACATCACAAATCTTTCCTCCTGTTGAAATGTGTTCAGATATCTAAACATCCTTTCAGGCTACAATACACTACATTTTATTCTGCACTTACTATTAAATTGATGCACTTAGAGGATGGCGCATGCTAGCATTCCTCATTGTGTGCTTTATTTCATGCAGGCTTTCAGCACACATGCATCCTGAGGGAACTATAAGATGTGTTTGTGTGTCTCAGAAACTCCTGATCAATTTCTACACAGACCTTGGTTTGCCAATGACTGCATCAGCATGAGGTAATGACCAAAAACAGAGTGGTCTATAGCGGTCTAACGTTTCTGTGTCTTGGGGGAAATTTAAACATCTACTGTGTCCTTGTCCAAAAAAGACACTCCCTTCCAAGTAACTGTGTTTCCTTACTCATATAATGTAACAATTTGCTTAAGAAATGTCTAAATGAAACCTTACTCTATGTACATCTCAACTCTGCTTTTTGCGCAATGAACGCCAAAGTGATCTTCTGTAGGGAAGAATGGCTCGTGTGCATGTTATTCTACTTTTTTCACACACATGCAAACCAAACAACAAGAAGACTGCATGAATACAGCATCTCTGACATTCTGCAGGCCACAATTCAAGTGCAGGGGAGAAAGTAAAGGGGGAACTGGGAGAGGACAGACGGAAGGAGAAAGAAACGAAAGAGTTGATCTTCCTCAACGAAGGCACTACAAAATAACACAAAGTAAATGAATGCTTTTACCTGGTATGATCAAGAAGATCTCATGACCGTTTGTGTTTTGGTTTCTCTTTGATCCTGGGCTACATAAAAACATGTCTGTCCATATCAGGGATGTTCATGAGTAATTGAGCTGTCAAGTAGTAGAAACACTTCCTACTGAATCAATCCCTTAATTCTCTAATGAATAGGCTACTTATGTTAAAATGACAATTGAAATTGAACTCTCCTAAGCTGTTCAGAAATGGTCTCACCTTGGCTGTTCTATGAAGTAGTGGGCGCACATTACTTCTGTGAAATAGTAACAATAAAATTATGCACTTTTTACCCTCCTAAACTGGGGTAATTTTGCGACTGTTTCCCCTTGCAAACAGAAAAGGTCTAACTTTTGGGTGGATATGAATCTTTTGCACTCTGGATGTTTCATAGTTGGGTTTGTTCAAAATTGTGGCTGATACATAGATTAATATTATTCATATTAACCAAAAAGTAAGGGTATTTCCCATTCATGTCCCATGGTTGCTTAATTTTGACTGAACAGTCAAGGTACAGCTTTTTTTAAAAAAAATGTCGTTTATCGTTTTGCTTTTTTGCATCTAAAAAGAAAAGTCATCAAGTCTAAATGACTCAGATTTAGGAAACCATTTTCATTAAATAATCAAAAATGTACCTGATCAAATCCAAACAGCCTAGGAGGATTAATTAATCAATATATAATTTTTGTGTGTTACAATACTCAACTACAAAATTACTCAAATGCCCATCTCATGTGTCCATATCTATTCTAGACCATAATGCTCCACAGGAAAGCAAGCACACTCAGTGCTTATCTGATGCCACCCCATGGCCGTTCTACCAACTCCTTCCTCTATCCATCGCACCCTGTCTTCCCCCATTCACTGTATATATATATCAACACTACAGTCCAAACAAACTCATTCCTCACAAAGACATTCATGTCAGTACAAATGAGAAATACAAATGGGTGTGCTGGAACAGAATAGAGAGAGAGATCAGAAAAGAAAGAAAGAAAACATTTTTACAACGGATCAAACCATAGGGCATCGATGCTGTTGGGTGGAAATCAAGAGAGAGAAAGAATAGGAGAGACTGAGTTTGACAGAGAAGGTTGCTTGCTTACCCTGCATGGTTTTGCCCAGGCCTTGACCCAACTTCCAGCCATGTTTCTGAAGGAGCCGGTGCCCAATGTTATCCTGATGTGAGGAAGAGAGGAAAGAAAGACCACAATATTCCAATAATAAGAAGTGCTTTCCTCACACACGCGCACAAACTCACTCAGTCACAAGTACATGTGGTAACCAGTCAACTGTCAAAACATCTTCACTCACTGTCATCAACAATAGCAACATCTGCTACACCTTTAAACTCCTTGTCAGATGGGGAGCAGAAGGGAGAGAGAGGGAGGAAGAACAGAGGGAGATAGATAGAAAGAACAAGAGGAGAAAAAATCTCTGGGCTCTGTAATAAGGCACATCTGTTTCTGTGCAGGATTAATTGAACCCAACTTCATACTAAAGTCTACAGTCTGACATCTAATCTATAGCTTAAATGGGGTATTTCTCAATAGAACAACTAGTGGATGTAACAGCTAAAAGAGAAGGGATGTAAATGCTACCAACCTCTGAGTCTACTAATTCACTTTCAGTCTCAAAGGAAGGAGGGAGGGACATACGGTTATATACGTATCATGACAAAAATACATATATAAACCATCTCAGGGAGGGAGATTAATACACAAACATCTAAGGGGGAAGTAACGGCACAGACATAAAGCTTGCATACACATAAAAACCAAAAACTTTCACAAGCTTTATGCGAGTTCATCATCATGACAAGAGGCACCACAAAAAAACATACAGTATGTAGCTGTAACGAGAGCGAAAGGAGGAGCGAGACAGTCAGACAGGTAGATTGATAGATTCACGAAGAGACAAAATATAAAGTGGAGAAAGAGGGAGGCCTCAGGTTACCACTGAGAGGCCCGATCTGCATGTGGGTGAGTGCGTGTTTGCATTTTACATACTGAGCTGATGCTTCTTAAAAAATAAATAAATAAATAAATAAATATAGAAAAAACAGGGTATAGAAAGAAAAATATGAAATGCAAGAATAAAAAAAATTCAAGCTTTAAGTCAAGACAATTTTTTTTTTTATCTGATCCAAGCATAAAGAAAAAAAAAATGTGTGCATTGAGAGAAAAAAAATACTTCATCTATATACACACACACACACACACACCACAAATAAAGGCCATTATGAACAAAAAAAAGAGAGCGATGAAAACAAAAACCATTAACCAGCATGCAGCTTTTTGTTAAACCACTTTTAACAAAAAGAAACGGCGGTGTTAGTCATGTCTGCATAATAGTAGTAAGCATATACAGGGAGTGAGAGGGCAGCAGAGAGCTCAGGATGTTGTTAGAGATGAGGCTGAGCATACAGCAGTGATGCACAAGGTCATCTAAACAGACGTCACAACCTACAGAGGGTGAGCATAAGATGGAGCAGCCATGAGTGTTGTGTGAGAGGCGATGAGTGGCGCAAGAACTAGGTTACAGCATTATGGGTAGGGAGGGAGTGCTCACCCCCACAAGACACACCCACTGTCCATTAGCACTGCCTATTGTTTGCCACGTTCTTCAGCAATTAGGCCAAATTGGATGTTGATTATTATAAAAATACATTTTATCTATCTATCTATATCTATCTATACACACACACATATACATATACATATAAAAATAAAGTCCTAAGTTAAATGTTTTAAGAAGAGCTACTCCATTTCTTTTCCTTGCTTTGGTGTTAAGATTGCTACTGGGATTTGATCATATTTTTCCATTTATTTAATGGGGTTATTGCAACAGGCCTCCTGAGAAGTCCCTAACTCGCTAAATGATTGGGTTATGATTACATTAGATTGAAATGAGAAAACCTTTGGCAAATTTGAGAAGACCATTTCCTCAGTTCATCTCACCTTAAGAAATTAAACAAAAGGGTATGAAAATTAGCTGTTACATAAACCAATAATCAAGCATGGGTCTCTAAACAATAGTGCCCAAAAATGATATTACACTACTGTACGTTAAACCAGAACTTTATGTAAGTTACTTTTTCCTCGGAGCACTGCTGTTTACATAACTAAACTTTTTGTATGTGAATTTTTATTTGTATAAAAACTAACATTCAAAAGTTTGGGGTTGACCATTTAAATGTTTTTGAAATAAGTCTCTTATGCTCACCAAGACTGCATTTTTTGATCAAAAACACAGTAAAAACACTAGTATTGTGAAATATTATTACAACTTAAAATAGCGGCTTTAAAATATCATTTCTTCCTGTAACGGATTTCACTGACTTCTTTCTGTGGTTGAAAAGAGTGATTATAGAGACAGTAACCGTAACTATCATCATATCAAAACTAATAAAGAATAAATCTTGATATAAAATCCCAATCTTCTGAATGGTAGTATGTATCTCATAACAAATAGTAATATTGTTTATGTTTATATATATATATATATATATATATATATATATATATATATATATATATATATATATATATATATATATATATATATATATATATATATATATATATATATATATATATATATATATATAAAAATGTGTTGTGTCAAAAAGCAGAACTAACAATTACTAAAAATAAGTTCTGCATGTTGGCTATCATACCCAAGCAATCAGTATCTTATTGGTCATACAGAATGTATGTTGGTCGATCTCTACTTTGACATATCTTAAAATAATCTATATTGACCAATAGTGTTAAATGGTCAGTTCATTTATATCTCATCTCGAACGTTTGGTTCATACCTGCATATATTTGTATGTGGTGATAGAACATGGAAATGTTTTCTCCAGATGGTTTGAGCATGGGGAGCTGGACTAATGCTCATCTTGTGCAAAATCTCCTTTGGGCCTCTGGACATCCAAACACTTCTGTGCATGCTCTTCCGTTCAAATCACAGGGATGAAAAAAGGAACAAGACCGTGTGATAAAGATCATTTCCTTTTCTGTATTTACAGTCTGCAGAGGAGGCCACAGAGCACACATCAAAAACCAGCATATGGCCGATTACAGCAAGGGATTCGCATGTGCCTCTAAAAAAATATGACGGTAGAACAGAATTAATCACAAGACACATGAGCTCACTGCTTAGAGACGAGAAGACAGACCGCGGCATCGAAGTCTCAGGATCTTTGGTTTATCAGCAGTGCAGATGCACTTGCAGTAAGCCCAGCCCAAAAGGCCTGCAATGCAGTGGCTCTGCAGCATCCTCTGCTACCAACACGCAGCATTTCATCTTTCTGAGGACTGGAGGAGCATCTAAACAGGGTGTGTGTTGAGCTGACCTCGCATTAACTCTTCCTGCTGAGTGGAGCACTTTACATAGCAATCTTGAACTCCTCTTTCAAAAACAGGAGACCATTAGATCAAGAGAAACATAACTTGATGAAGAGAGCTGTCTTTGTTTAGTCTAATTCTTCAATTTGGGCCAATAAGAATCAGTCAAACGTGGCCAGAGGCCAATCACTGGCCGCGTGAATGGCATGTCAGGCAGACGTGGGAGGCGGGTGGGTTTTGTGGGGACAAAAGGATGAATGCACTAAAATAAAACAGACAGATGGAGAGCAACAACGCCGAAGAATCCAACAGCAGTGCAAGTGGAGTGAAAACATGTCCATACGAACCTGGCTTTTAAACACTGGGCTGTCAAAAGAACAGTCAAACGTCACACAAACTGAAGAAACTGGCCAATCTCTACAGCTTTCTACTGGTCACACTGTCTTTTTGATCCACTACATTACCACAGTGAATTCACACATCTACACATCCACTAACTGGCAGTTAATTCATATAAAATTATTTTAAAAAACAACAAAGAATGTTATATTGTCCAAACAGACACACTCCCACAAGAAAAGTGTGATAGAGAGTGATGTTATCAACATAGTAATAGCAGGGAGTGGGAGAGGGAGAGAAAGGTGGAATTAAAGTAAAACAGGACAGAGATGTGCAGGGCAGCGAGTGCATTTCCAATGTGTAGGTGTTTGTGGCAGCTTCATTAAGACTAGCTTGAGTCTTGGAGGATGAGATCACACTAAATTTGACATTTTATATTTTGCAATACTGAACCATGGGAAATCCACAATAGCACCGTTACAAAAACATGTCATTTTATAAATAAAATGTAAATAAACACACCTATTTCTAATATCTAATGTGTTTCTGTCAAATGAAAAATGTGAAAATAAGTAAATGAAAACCGCATTTGCTCTCTCGATTTGCATAAAAATAATTATGCTGATACATTGAAAATAAAAACTACCTTAATAACATAACCACACTAGGAACTAGGAATTGTCTCAGTGACCAATTGAAATGTCAAATCAAATAACTGTTAAGAGTCAGTCAGTGGTGGCTGATAATGAAACACTTTGTAAGGTGACTTTGTTCCTGCTGACCTTCATGCTCTACAGCTGGACGCCAAAAGTTCAATCCTTTAATCAAAGAAATAACAAAAAAGATCAGAGTGGGAAAGTATTAACAAGTTAAGGTGAGGTAATGGGCCAGTTGAGGTTTTTTTGGGGAGGGGGGCGGGTGTTTGTTTGGGGACCTGGACAGCTGGTGTTGCATCAGTGTGATTATGGAAGAGAGGGGGAGTGGGAAATCTAACACATTCCCTTCCTTACCCTCACAAATTGTAAATTGTTCAGGACCAAATGGGAAGACAGAGTGGCTTTTTAATGTCACATTCACGTCTCTGTCTTAAGCATAGTGGCCACAAATGCGCTGTATTTCAGCCTTAATTTAATGTCTGAATGTGACCGCATTTGAGAGCAAAAAAATCAAACCAAGAGACTTCTGAAAACAAATGACGCTAGAGCAATTTTTTTCCATACAATGGAAATCAACAGGGACCAGCAACTGTTTGGTTATCCACATTCATCAAAATATCTTCTTTTGTGTTCAGCAGGAAAAATAAACTCTTGATTTGGAACAACTTGAGGGTGAGTAAATGAGAATTTTCAATATCTGGTGAACTATCCCTTTAATCCTCTTAACTTTCCAATAATAAAAAAGATGACTGTCAACAAAGATAATTGAAAACACATCTCCGCTATCTGCTTGTTAAGACTGATGTAATATATAACCATTTCGGGGTCTAAGCACTCTATCAGATGTGACAATACTGCCAAAATATCATGATCCTTACTGTTATCTCCATACTGAAAAATCTCTGTTTTCTGAATCATTAAAATATTGGTGACTGGGATGCCGTAAACTAAGAGACTGTGCATTTACAAAAGCTTAACTTAAATGTGTGCTATAAATAAATAGTCCTCATTAACGGCTTTTGGGATAATATTCTCATCCGAAACGGAGTGGAGGTTTGGACCCGGAAACAGTATTTGTTACATCACAGCTTAACAGGCAGATCAACAGGTCAGTGCGGTCTCGAAATGGCAAACCTTGACCTTTCCATCAGAACATTCCTGGGTTTAACTTTCATACAGAAGATCATCAAGAGCTTCATTAAGGTCATATGTGCGCATGTGGTTGCAAAGCTAAACTGTGTGAAGTGAATGTTTTAAAGAATGCATGCGTCAATTTCTGGTCTGGTCAGCGGTACATTGTTGTACGAGTGAGATATATAATCATAGTCACTCATGGGGTACATTTACCCAGTCAGGTTTATCCTTCCAACCTTGATTAATGGATGGCAACTCTAAAGGCTTCTTTTTTTATATTTATATAGTGCAATGTTTTGGGACCCAGACCACAGACCGAGACCAAGACCACCCTCCAGGGAACAATAGCAACTGGATTCAAACCTTCAGAAGTCTCACAACTCATATCACCATCGCTGCGAGTTACCAGAACCCTAAAAGAAAACACACTTACTGTGCTGTGATGTGTGTGATTTACATGATGCTTGTCATTTGACTCTGTCACTGCCCAGTGCACATCTCCTTGGGTTAGGGGACGAGAGAAAGGAAGATGAGTGTTGAGATACATAGTAAGATGAAGGGGAGTGTGTGAGAGAAACTAATGCTACTGACTTAACATGCAAACAGACAAACAAAGGTGTTGAGAGAGCAAGAAAGAAGAGGGGATGAGTATATAAAAGCATATGGGAAAATAAAAGATCCCGATTACCACAGACCTCTAGCTGCCTACAGATCACACACAATGATTGGCAGAGGAGGGGCATGGGAAAAACAAGAGCGTGGCAAACACAGCGCTCGAACAAGACGCACACACATATATGCAGCGATGGCTGTCACCATCCACGGACCAGCTGCTTGGACTCCTGCGATATAAATACACCACTGCTGTTTGGTGGAAAATAGCCTTGACACTCTAGATCTAGTACAGGAAAACGGGTGGCAAATAAATGAAAGCTCATATGTTGTTGTGTGATTGAGGAAACATTATGAACTGTGTATTATCTAAGCGTAAAAAAACTGACAGTGATAGCCATCGTTTTCTGCTGTGTGTGGCGTCTCTGCTCTTCATGAACACTGCGTGTGGCAGCTCTATTATCCACACCCCTCCATAGACAATAGTGCAGGAGCGGGAATCGTTTGGTTCAGGCAGGCAGCCAGGCTACCTCTCCAGCTCTCTCTCATGTTCTGCTGACCCACAGTCTGGGATGGTGGCTGCTCTAAATAATGCAGAATATATCAGACCATGACATCTGAGAGATCTTGATGTAAAAAAAAAAAAATCTCTACCCAATTCATAACTAGACACATGAAAACATGCTTCTAGAGCTTGTGTTAAAAAATAAGGGATTATTAGACATGATTACATCATTCAAAGCCAAAGACTTATAGAAATAAAGGCTAACAAATGCTACAGAATGTGCCAAGCAGCCTGACTGAAAAAATCCTTTTTGTTGAGTGTGACATGGTGCAAGTGATGTTACTATGTGATGAATGTGATGATACTTATCTTATTTTAACATCACTTTCACCATGTCGTCACACTCAACAAAAAAGATTTTTTTTCAGCCAGGCTGCTTGGCCCACTGCACTTGTATTACTTAAATTTTCACTTATCCTATGCCAAAAATGATTATATTTTTCATTTACATAGTGTATATAAAAACAAATGCTATTTTATGTGATGTAATTTGTATTCACAATTTTCAAACATTCCATTTACCATAAAACAAAATAATCAAAATACACACAATTTAATGTTAATATTTTTCAATAATTGCTGGTTCAATTGGGACACTCACATTTTTCCTTACTGTCGAGCCCTGATAATAATGCACATGGAAAAATGGTCCTTTCCATATAAACAGGTGGTTTTCATTAAACAGATGACCTGCTTTTAAAGACAGGACTGTAGTTGTTTTATATGGGACAAAAAAACTCATGAAAGACGTCACCAGCATCTTAACTTAATTTTCATCTATATTACAAAAAGGAAGAGAATTGATAATATAATAGAAAGATACAGGAAATTTCAGGGAATTTACCTAATCATGTTTGCATAAATTTGCCTTTGTCATGGGGTCTGAGTGTAACTGGAGCAGAAAGGACAACATGGAGAGGAGGAGAGGCATCAGGCATGCAAGTCCCTGAAATACAGAGCGAACCAGAGGAACGAGACAGAGAGACAGAGACAAGAGCTGCCTGCGATATTATCTACATGCCTAGTCAGCGAAAAATGCAGTCCCAGTTGCACAAGCACCATGCCAGCACATAATGACAGAGGGTACTGTACACCGAATCACTGTGTTGGAGAGACAGAAAGAGGGACAGAATGATGAGAGAGACAGAGAGATAGTGAGAGAGACAGAAAGATAGAGCAATAGAGAAGAGGTGAGAGACAGAGAGAGTGAGAAAGCATTACAAGGAGCCCCTAAAGAGACAGAAGAAGGAGAGCAGAGCGTGCAGATACAAACCGGGTCAGAGCTGCTTAGCTAATTGGGGCCAATTCGCTGCAGGAGAGAAATGTCGAACACCCCAAGTTGTGTACAATACTGAAAATATCTGAAATAAACTGTCCTACACAAACACTTACACAAAAAACAAACACGCACACAAGATACTGGGCACTAATGTGCTCATAAACACACACACCACTTTCTCTCAGTCAAAATGCACACACTCTCTCTAGCTCCACTTTGTGAGGTGGATGACACACTGAGTGGTTCCTATCTAAATCAGGTCAGTCTAGCTTTGATTCAAATGGAGCAGACACACAGACCAGTTGCATAACTGAATTGGTGGCGTGTTTGCGAATCAGAGGTCTGACTCAGGGTCTGACAAACTGACTGACTTAAGTTGAACCACTGGATGTCTGTGTGAATAGATGACTGTCCTTTAGTATTTAAGTCTAACTCTGAGAGCTGATGCACATCTTCTGAAGGGGTGGTTGAGAGGTTTTGTTTCTTTGCCTCGTATGCTTAGGGGAGTTTATTTGCAGGAGGACAAAGTGAACTACAGGGCCTGCTATAGTTCAACATCAAACCTACAACATAGCCTCTATTTGGTGGCTTATGCACCGTGAGCGTTTGCACCTAGCCGCTCCACTCTACTGCTCATGCTCACCGGAAAAGCAAGAGAATTTCTATGTAGCATATTTGTTCCTGTTTGCAATAGCACTACTGTGCTTTAAAATGGTGTAGTAGAGCTGTACTGCGCAACACTGGTAAAAATGACGCTACCGCCTTGTGATGCTATGCTCGGCTCACATGCTCTGATAATAATAGCTTTGTAAGACTATACATTATTTGGATTATTAAATTATGTCTTTTATGCTCACCAAAGTTGCTAAAAATATATAATATTACATTTTAAAATGTATTTTCAGCCATCATTACTCCAGTTTTCAGCATTACATGATCCTTCAGAAATCATTCTAATATGATGATTTGCTAAACATTCCTTCCTAATATTAATGTTGAAAACAGTTGTGCTTCTTAATGTTTTTGTGGCAACCATGATTTTTTTTCAGGATTCTTTGATGATTAAAAAAAACAGCATTTATTTGAAATAAAAATCTATTGCAACATTATAAAAGTCTTTATGTTTGATCATTTACACTTGCCAATTTGAGAAATGTAATGCATTCTCATGGACCACAAACATTTGAACAGTAGCATTAAAAAAAAAAAAATTATGGCCATTTCTGGATTGCTAGGTTCATTTATAGTTTATCTTTTGCATGCAACCTGTTGTATTTGTAATCAGCCTCATGTTTTCATTAACTTGTGTAACCTTTAAATAAAGAGGGCTAACTGTACTGTGGTCTGGATATACTGTGGCTATCATGAGGGCCATTGGCATCCTCCTACACTGCAGGTGAATGGAACTCATCCAGGTCAATGGGGACCTACTCATGAACATGCGGACAAACACTCCAGGTCTGTACTTTGAAACAGTCTTGGATAAGGCTGTAACCAATAAAATTAAGCAATCATGGGTAACAGATCAAAATCTGTATGTCAGTCAAATAGTCTCGCCAGTGTTGAATTATGTATTGTATGCGCATGACTGTGCATGTCTGTTCGTATCGTTTTTCTTTTCCACAGTGTGCCATCCACTTCACATTTCAAGTGTCAAAATAAAACGCTTTATTGTGGAATACCATCTAACACATCTACATCTAGCACATCCATACTCACTCATGTCTGTGATCAAAAAAACAAGCTGATCACAGTGATTGGTACAATCCAACAGATCTCCTTCACTCGTGTCTTCATTATAGAGTCACACAGGTGATGACACCAGATGTGTTCACTGAAGGCCAAGGTGGAGAACAGGGAAGGGGTATATGGTGGCCTCCTGAAAGGGAGTGCTGACTTATTTACTGTAAAGGAGGAGGTGATCTCTAAAATAAGGGAAGGGGCTGACCATAGAGGTGGTGTGGCTATCCCTGACTGGACCAATCATCCACACTCTCACACACAGGAAGCAGCTGTTCTAGTCAACAGTACAAAGTGAGGTGTGCAGCCTTACCGATTCTATGGGCTTGTCCAAAGACGCCTGTTCCAACTCCAACTGACCTTCTTCATACTGGTCAAAGTGATTTCCACCCTGAGAGGAGAGAGAGAGATGGGGAAGATGACAGATTAAAGCAGAGCAAACATACTCTGTAAAATTATTTGTGCGCTAAAATGAAAGATGTCATGTTAGCGTTTCCCAACTAAAAATAAAATTACACACAAAACAAATGTTATATTCTTAAAAAGGAAATGAGCAAACAGAACAGAGACATCCATTTTTGTGAAGCAATTTTTAGCCTCATGCTCAAAGCTAAACTTCAGACAAACCAGATCATTCATCTAGGGATGGGTACCGAACCCCAGTATTTAATCCATCCCAGGGCTAAATTATGAGAGACCGGAGCATCGATAAGCTCTGACATTAACGGTTCTGCTATCGGTTCTGGCAAAAATTAAGAAAACACACATACATTTATTATTGCTATATATACACATTATCTTGCAAATTCCATCTCACCAGAGTCGCCAGCAGTTATTAAATGCAATAATATTCAAGCATTTGTCTATGATGCATTTTTGCTATACGCAATTCAGAAGCGAGATCACGCTCATGCGGAGGAGTTTCAGCACGTGCAACATGAAAGCCCTGTTTTATTATGATATAGGAGAGAACTAAACATTCAAACATCTGCTTACACTTTAGTCCTGTGGCTGTTTTAAGATAATTTTGATTTTGGCTTCTAAGCATTACAGCCACGTTTCTTCTAGCGCAACTTCTTTCCCTTCAGGGCGGCGTACTAGAGACGCTGTTCCCCAAGCTGAAATGTGTGCACGCTCCAAAACGGACAACCTAATCAATCTGACAACAGACAATTACAAGTTGAGCTTCGGGCACGTCCAAATGATCAAATACACACAAAATATGTAAAAATGGCAGGCTTGGAAAGTATTTACTGAAACATGTTCTTACTGTATCCTATCTTATGTATAAAACACTAAAAATGCCTCATTTTAATGCCTAAAAATGTTTCATATTAATTTTTTACATTTCAGAATATAAAGCAATATTAATTCAGCTCTTAAGTTGTCATATATATATATGTGTGTGTGTGTAACAAAAAGTTACGATAAGAATACTGTTAAAGTATTAAATCAATAAGCAGTATGGAGGTAAGAGCAGTTATAAAAAATAAAAGGAGTAGTAGTAAAAGTAGTAAAACACCATTAAAACCTTAACGATACACATCCCTAAGAATTAGGGCTGTCAAAATGACTAAAAAACTAAATTCTAATTTTCTACTTACATATTATCAAAATTTGAATTATATTCGAATTTAAAAGGCACATTTTCAGCGGGTTTAATTTGAGGAATATTTGAAATTCAAATTTTTTTTGATATCCCTACTAAGAATGTGCCTCGATTCTGACAGCAGGAATTTAATCAGATGAGAAAAAAAAAATAGGTCACCTTGAAAGGGAGGAGGGGTGATTTCCAATCCACCTGCTCATCTTTTTCTCTATGAATGATGGGTCAGTTAATCTAGACTATTTTCCACTTTATTCTTGTTGTTTTTATCTTTTTCCATTCGCTACTTTACAGAGAAAATCTGCAGGCAGTTGAATGAGATCGGACAGGAATGTCTCTACTATGAGTGCCACAGCTCAAATCCAAACCATTGGACCTCTTTGGCCTTTTAAACATTGGGTGTATTACAATATAAACTAGAGACCAGTCAAAAAGTAGCACACACTTTGTGTAAGACAACTCTTTAAAGTTGCAATGCAATGGATACAGGGACAGATCTTTTCTTCTGTATTATCATGTGCATCTATCGAAAAAAAGTGGGGTGAAGACTTGGATCTATTCACCATTTGTTGATCCGAATATGAGTTTGAAGTTGAATGTAATAAAAGGCCAGGGTTTAAGTAAACTAAATGATTGGAGATGTCCGAGCTCAAAAAATGAAGCATGAAAATATGAAACATACACGAATGAATCCTTCAGAATGATAATGTTTTGTACACCACCATTGCTCTCCGGCTCTGTGTGCTGCTACGGGGAGTCAACGCATCCCAATGACAGGCCAATGACAAACACACACCCACGTCCGCATGCACATGGCTTAAACCAGAACTGGCCACTACAAGATTCTGAAAAACACCATTATAAATTCACTCTCAACAATACAATTTGACATTTATCGGGTGCAACATCATTCAATAGCAGACTCCCACATACATCCAAAGGGAATTATGTGGGCTCATACACATGCAAACAAAGATAAATACACTCTCAGCAGGGTCACGATTTGACAGCACAGTGTGTTGTGGAAGCAGAACAGCAAATACTGAGCTAGAGAGGAGAGATTTGTAGGCCGAAGGATTATGCAGAGGAGCAATATGACAGATGCCAAATTAAGGATGAGGCTACTATATCCCCTCATCTAATCGGTGGCTCTAAGGTTGTCTTTGTTTTAAACTCTGACCCGAGTCACTGCTTAAAGCTGTTAGGCATGAAATGGCACCTGTTCCGAGAATTTACACTCCGCACTCACATCCACACACAAAAAACACTCAGTTAAACATCATGGGAGCAGCCTGAAAGCTTGCTTTGCATTCACCCGAACAGCTGATGACAAGGGTCAGACTCATTATGGGAGATCTGTATGTTTCCACTGATCATCTTCTACTAATGATAATGTGAACAAGGCAGGCAGCACTCATGTATTACACGGTTCTCTAGAATATCTAACTCTGATTGGTTAGTTGATGCATTTAAAAATCACATATGACCAATGTAGGAAATTTTCCCACCAGGTAATCAATGTGTGACAACACCAGTAACATGCTTTCCTTCACTTTTAAATAGCTTGCAAATGCCCGTGTGCATTTTACTTTCACTTTTTCGAATTAGCAGCAATTCGGTGTCAATTGCTTGAATGGACAACAACAAAACAGTACAGTCAATTGCTTGAATGGACAACAACAAAACAGTACAAACTCATTTTGTTGTTTTGTTAAGAATTTTTTGTTAGTGTGATCTGCCGATACCGATTTTTACCGATTCCTAATTTTTTTTCTAAGAACTTTAATTGACAGCATATACAAACAAAAATCCACTTTTCTCCAACGCAAAGTTTCATTTTAATAAAAAAACACAAGTAAAAAGTCAGTAATAAAATAAAGAAAAAAATTGCAAACAACAGCACAAATAAATGCAATAGAATAAAGAGAGCAAATTTAATTTCTGTAGTCTTCATTGTAAAAATTAAATACAAATTAATGCTTACCATTAAAGATATAAAACGTATTCAGTCAAGAGCAGAAAGTGATTTCCTTTGTCTTTTGAGCTTTGATCAACATGACAGACAGCAGCTGGAATATTGGACTGCGGTCCCTTTAAGAGTTTATTCACGGACCTAATATACTGTTACACAACATGCATTCTCTTTCTCAACTATTTAACGTTCCAAAACTGACTGTTTAACTGGATACTCGCCAAGACGGGCATTTTGACATACTTTTGTATGTATTTGAACGTTTAAGTGCAGTTAGCCACTCATTTTGGTATTTATGGCTCACAAGCTGTTTCAGATTGAGCACGGCTTGTGTGCTCCACTAATATAGATCAGTGGTGGTGCGCTAAAATAATGCGCAGTACAAGCACTATTTAACCAGAGCGAACGAGAGGTGTGAGAGAGAAGGGGAGAGAAGAGAGCGAGAATGCGCGGCTGACGTTATTGCCTGTGACGCTGGTAACAAAATAGATCAGCGCGAAATCGGAAAGAATTGAAACTGATCGGCCGGTCACCGATCCAGGGTGACCATGAGGAAAATCGGCCAATTGCGATCCCTGGAAGAACGATCGGTGCATCTCTATTAAACATAGAACTTTTGCAAAAACAAATAAAAATTGTTTGCTATAGGCCTACTATAACAAATAACTTACACAATATAAAATAAATGAATTACACAAAGTTTAAACAAAATAAAAATCAGCTAACAAAATCACCTTAGATAAACAGTAATAGTCAACAGGTTTTCAAAATCCAAAATATCGGCAAACAGGCGAATTGCATTTAGTTTTGAAACTAAATCTTTCACCATCGTCTTGTCTCTCGCGTCACTCTTCTTGTAGGTAAGATCGATTCTCTTCACACATTCAGGCAGCCGCATTCAGTTTTTAATTGTAGTGTCTCTTCTCTAAATTGATCTAATTGATTTTTACTACTATAAAAAAAATCAAAAAGACATTGGGTGGCGGTGCAACAGTGGGCAAGTGAGAAAACGGGGTTTTCAGCTTAATACTGGTAACACCGTCAACACCGACTATCGCAGCAAGCCTAGACCAATGAAAGTAGATATTTCACTGCTGTCCATGGCAACATACTACTTCCATGTCTCTCATGACTCCAGTCAATAAAAATCAAAACAGCTTATTAAAATCTTACTTTGATTGCAGATAAATAGCATAATAAAGGAATCGTTTACACAAAAATACAGCAGTTCAGTTTGGGACAGTTTGTTTTTGTTATAAGAAATATAGAAACAATAAATGGACAATAAAGATTTTGTCTGAGGAGACACTTCTCTGGAGCAGAAATAAAAATCTTTCAATCAACTAAAAGAGCTGATCCACAGCACTGAGAAATAATAATGATGAGAAATAGTTCCAGAAGAAAATGAGAGACAGACGGTGACACGGACACCCCCTGTGGGAGTCCTTTCTGGGAAATACATTTCCATCCTACACGTATTCTACTCTCATCCCGTCTGCTGCTAGCAAAGACATCATCCCGGCGACAGCAGGATCAGTGACAGTTTGAGTCCAGACCCCTCAGGAGCCGAAGCTGAACACATATCAGCCAAACTTTGAACGGAAAGGACAACCACTGAGAGAGAATATGGCATGGGGCACATAGAAATATATCAATAGATAAGAAACCAACACTGAGGATTTGTTCTAAGCAGAAAGGGTTTTAAATTAACCTTCATTTCTCAACATGCACACATAACCCTTATTTAACTGCAGCCAAGACAGAAGCACAAGGCAGAAATGGGACCGATAGGATCAACCAAGCAGAACATGTGGCTATCTGAATGTAAGCTGAACTCACAACCCAAGTTCTGCAACTCATCTCTGAGATCCTGCACACACCTCAGTGCTGCAGCTAGAAAACACAACCAAACATGGAGAGAGAAACCGCCAAAGCAAAGATAAATGATCCCACTCCATCACCCAATAAAAGACATCTCAACCTTGAGCAAGCTGCAGAATGCTATGCTGAAACGATCCACACGAAACTGCATGGTGTTATGTCCAATCTTTCAATCACTAATTTTTTTATTTTTCAATTTATTTTTTTCTATTTTTGTCTATTTATATTTACATATGTGTGCATTTTTATTCTCATCTTATTTTTATTGTTTGTGTGTTGTTGTCGTCTCTGTGTACTGGAACATTGTGACACTAAAACAAATTCCTTATATGCGCAAGTGCAATAAAGCTCTTTCTGATTCTGATCTTGTTTATGCATAGACTTGAGTCTAACTCAAACCAATACCAGTGGACTCTCTAGCCCAAACACACACAGCGATTGGTTTAAAATGCAGTGATCTTAAAACACTCCATGAGATTGAGTTCATTTAGCCTCTTCAGGCTCTTCAAGTATTCACAAATAAATATATGCAGTGCATTCGGTTGTTTGCCATGCACTCCAAGTGCAAAAAAAGCGCCAACAGTCAACTAAAGACAAGCCTATGTCACAGACTGTCAGACTGTATGTTCTGCACAAAATGAAAGATTTATATAAACGTACCTCATGAATAAAGATGGACCAAAGGCACAAAGGTGAAGTAACAAACATACAAAACAGGCCGCTCCAAGACCTAAAAGGAAAGTACACAGACTAGCACATTGGTATGCTGAGTGCTGACCACAGTCATCAAGAGGCATTGCGGTTCAAAGATAGACATACTATTCAGGTAAACACGCAAAGCATTTGAATTCACAATGCATTGCCTAGACTAAGACAGAGATGAGCAAAACAAAGGAAAAACCCAAGAGAAAATTACCATAGTTATCCATTTCTGAAAGTGACAATGGACTGTGACAGCGGTCCCATTTGCGATCAAAAATATTAATTTGCAAGTGAAGTTTTTGCTGAGGTCGCCACTGACGACTATAGAAATTTACATGTTATGATTTAAAAATTTGCATGTAATGACTTTTTCCTGCTTGTTCTGTGATCACATCTTTTTTATGCTGATGTAATAAACTAAGACAATGTGCATCAAAGTTTTAGTAGAAAAAAGACTTTCAAACAGTCCTCATCTCTGCCGAACAGCAGCATTGACAGCACACCTGCTAAAAGCAGCTCCAGTTGTGGCGCTATGAGAGAGCGGAGATGTATGAAGTAAAAGTGCAGAAAAGCAGTGTCTATTTAGTGTGCAACTTGAACAAACTACAGCAGGTAAAGCTGTCAGCTGTGTGGACATTGACAATAAATTAATAACAATTCGTTTATAATCGTTACTATGGCTTCTTGTTATCAAGATCTTAAGTCTAAATGCTGTTCTGTT
This sequence comes from Cyprinus carpio, assembly GCF_018340385.1. Classification (NCBI taxonomy): domain Eukaryota; kingdom Metazoa; phylum Chordata; class Actinopteri; order Cypriniformes; family Cyprinidae; genus Cyprinus; species Cyprinus carpio. Next base: position 19,597,143 of record NC_056574.1, on the reverse strand, counting down.
AATGCGTGAACTTCATATTGTTGGTAGTGCACTTGCCATCCAATAATCACAATAAGCTTTGTACTTTGTTACATTTTACTAAACATAGTATCAGCTTTACAATTCTGCCAAATTCATAATGAATTTCAAACAATAAATGCCGTTTTGGCGCTTTTTAATGTTGTATGAGAGATCGGTTTAGTGCCTTAGTTCAAGTGGCACGTGAGCCTATCATATCTTTCTCTTTACTACTATAGTATGAAATAAAAATGAATGGACATCAAAGGTATATTGTAAGATACAGTATATCTTACTGGAATGTCTCATGTGATCGCTCATTCATTGTTTCAAACTGCGGAAAACAATGGCAAGTAAAAATACATTTACCTCAGAATAACCATTTGGTGTCCATAAGCTCATCAGTCAGACAGAAAAAAAATAACTATAAAGAAGTGCATTTTGAGCGTTTGTTAAAAAAAAGAAAGAAACAAAAAAAAAAACATGTAAAACATGTTTATTCTGTGGCACCTATAAAAATACTTTGGCACCTAATTTTATTAGAGGAGCCAATGGCTACTTAATTGATTATTATTATTTTTTTATTATTTTTTTTTTTGTGGAGCCCTGAGTTGTGGTTAAATAAAAGTACCTAAGTCTTACTGACTCCAAACTTCTGATCAGCAGCAAGGCTGAAAAAACTCAACATTAGTCACAAAAAAAACAACCACACAGTGTTCAAACACTATCCACCTTACTCCTGACTGCATTTTGAATTATGGGTGACAGTTCCGGTTTGGGGAAATTCCACTCAAAGAGACTGAAACAAATTTCAAATCAAAATAAAACTAATCCGTCTGTTTCAAATCATTTGATGTTGTTTTTTTTTCATGTTTTTTTTTTTTGTATCATGAGAATAACGTAACGCTTGGTATTTTAACATGACATGTTATAATCTATTGCTGTGCAAAGAATCGCGCTTTTGGGGGTCATGGTCTGTTGAAAATATCTTGTTTATGCTTTTATACTTTTAAATGTCATTTTAATGTTCGATGGTTGAAGGTTGATTAGAATAATGTCACCTCATTGTACCCAGTTAAAAAAAAAAAAGGAAAAAAAGTATTTTTGCTTTCATAGAGTGAGCCTTTCACTGATTGTTTACATCTTAACGGAAGTTACTCCCATAATTCGCACAAAGCACCATGGGGCGTACGAATAAGGTGGATAGAGTGGTGGAACTATGATGTCACTTTATAAGCAAAAACCTGGAAGTGAGCATTTTAGCACCTCCGGTAGGGCTGCTCGATTATGACAAAAATCATAATCATGATTATTTTGGTCAATATTGTAATCACGATTATTTAAAACGATTATTAGTGGGTCATATGACCAAAACTTTATATGAAAGATTTATTTAAAATAGTGATATCAAATATATATTTTCTGTAAGGTTGCTATGACATCTATATTTTAGGGACCAGCGAAATGTCCCAATTTTTTTTGTGTGTATTTGACCGTTTAGGCGCTAAAAGAAGACTTTACATGTCCGTGTTGTGTTCCCTCTCTGAGCGCATACACAGTAATCTTCCCGAGGAAGCGCAAGCAAGCAAGTTCTTTCATGCTTTTAAAACTATAAATAAATCTAATCAACTTAAATAAATCAAGCATGTCCCATTTTTTTTTTTAAAGTTTTGTTACATGATTTTACTGATTTGCACGTGAAATTGGGGTTTATGGAGGAAGGAAAGAGCACTGCTGGAAAGGGGATGGAAAGGAGTGCAATAATGGTTTTATCTCGATTACTGCATTTTCATAATCGTTGGAGGCCAAAATCGAAATCAAAACTTAATTTTGATTAATTGCACAGCCCTAACCTCCGGTTCCATCGTCCCAAAGTCAAAGGGTTTTTTTGAATGGGATTTTGGTTAAATCCCCTAAATAAGGTCCGTGGTTAACACAAGCTCAAGATAGTTTCGCATTTTATTCTATGACATAAAACACACCAGTTACACCCCACTTGTGATTTTATAAGCTGTGGCATTTCTTTAAAGATAGTTGCTAACAAGTTTCTAAATGGGACATTGTCAAAGATATTAAGTATCATGACGCCAAACAGTTTATCAATTTATAGTATTTTCCAACTACAGTATTTTAAAATTTGTAGTACAATTAATTGTAGAATAATCCATTAATAGTTTTTGCTTAGTCTACAAGGTAGATTATTTCATGTTAACACCACATTTACCGGCTTTACAAGCTCACTGTGATGCATAGTGTTTAAAGCCACACTAAGATTAATTGTTTATGACCACATTAAGCTGTTAGAAAGCAGAAAGGTTGAGGATTTTCTAGAAGCAAAAATAAAATAATATTTTGTTTAACAACCCTAAAAAAAAAAATTATAGCTGGAATGTGGTATTTTATTCACTAAAATATATTTAATCTTACTGTATCCAAAGATTTGCTCACTTTCCTGTTATTTAATAGAGTAAAGGCACTAAAAGTTTACTATTATAGTTTTTATTCATTTTTTAATTAGCTTTTATTTTAATGTTTCCATTGTAATCTACATGAATTTTTGGTCATTTTTTTAATTCACTACTTACCATTTATTATTAATTTGTTTCATGTCAGTTTTAGTTTGCCTCCAGTTTTGTATTTATTCCAGTTTTTATATGAAAAGGTTCATCTTTCATGAAACTAATTTTGCATACATTGAACTGTCCCCCAGACGAGCAGACAGGAAGCCCAGTGCACATTCCCAGACCTGTAACTGTATCTGTAAATTCATGCTTAATGGTAGACAATTATAATATATTTTAATAAAACTATTTTATGAGAATGTGTCTTTTTTTTTTTTACTTATTTATTTTTAAACATTTGAAGAAACTGCTTGCTATAGTGCATTCTGTTTCTCTCTGATTAGCTCTCAGTACAAATGTGTGGTAAAGGTTGAATTTTTATAACCCTCTTCGTGCTATTATACCACTGGTTCTCACATTTGGGTTTTGGATTAAAAAAAAATATATATATAGTAACCATTTGCTGATGCTACTGGCCTGACATTGATTTTTTTTCAACTAAAATTCAATTTGATCCTTTTTTTATTTCATTAAACTATAATTGTAAATGATTTTTCATCTTGTTTAACAGTTTTTTTATATATATATAAGTTCAGTTGAACACATTTAAGGTATATAACTATTATAACTTTTTTCCTCCCCCCCTGATGCACGTACGGACACTTGATAGACTTGTCACTCATGCTAGCCCTGAGTGACAACACCGATAAGTAGACCAGCATGTAGGCTGCAGTGCTCTACATGCCCAGAGTTTATAGTGATTCTTGCCCCTGTCTATGCTTTTTCTGTCATCTGTGAAGGACATGAGACTGGAAATTGACAAGAGCCATAGTTAGGGTTTCACACTTCAGAGAAGGTAAGTGCTGTATTGCAGTGGTATGCATGCACGCTATACAATCATAAAAAAATATGCATCATGAAAATAATCTTTAGGCACAAATATAAATATAAAACTTTTAAAACAACTGTATAGCAATATAAAAATTATTTCTTCCCCAAAAGGAAAACTATCCAAAAGAGCATGTATACATTTCTTTTTTTAATTATTATTTACTTAATGTGGATTAAATTCATCCATACAGTAAATCCTTATCGTGACGTATGTTTCTAAAAATATGTCTGATAAAGTGAAGTAGAAGGCGAGCGACCGTGTAGTTCTGGTGCTTGTATTTAGGCTTCAAAACTCATAAAAGTTATATTATTTTGTGAAGATTATCTTGATGAGCAAAATGTGCAAGTATCATGAACTATGGTTGAACACAGAGCTTATTTTTTTGCGATAATCCAAAAGCCTATGGAGAAATTCTATTGGTTTTTTGTAGAGAGAACCAGTGTGATGCTAACAGCCGATAGTTCCACCGCTCTATTATTAATTGTTTAAATAATAAACAAATGCTGTTAATTCTGTTGCCGGCCCTTGACAAATTGCCAAGGCAAAGCTCTCAGTTGGCTGCTGACCCTAATCTAAACTAAGGGCTTCACACAGTTCGTGGGCACTCTAATAAAAGCCTGTTTGTTCCTGTCAGCACTCCATGCACAGCTCAACTGGGTGTTTTAGAAGCCCTTCATTCGGATGGGGGCTGGACAACTTCTTTGACAACAAGGCCCATCTGCCGACACATCAGTGCAGGACAAAACTATCCTAGCCTCTAGATAAATCAACAGAAATCCTTCCCAGAAGGACCATAAAGAATTATATTAAGAAACCCTCGAACATGGTTTTGTCAAAACAAAAACAACATTCCTTACATTCCATTAATCATGACATGCCAACACCAAACAGATGCCAAATCTGGCATCAGCAAAATGCAATAAACAACGGATCTCTCTCATCAAACTGAGTCCATGCCTCAATACTGCAGACTGACAGGAAAGTAGTCTTTACATCAGCTGGCATAACTTGCAAATCAGGTATGCAAAATACAGCACAAACACGCCATTGTGCAAGACGAGAGTCAGTCTGAGACAAAACAAAACAATGCCTGTATTATTCACATATAGCCAAAACCGCGAGCAGACACAGGACATGATATCAAGGCTAACGTCTCAGCGAAGTTAAAGCACAGGTTTGACTAAATTTATTTATATTTGAAGCTTCGCAAGTAAAAGCAAACATTGTACATTCAAACCATTGATGTTAAAGTCATGTGGCCGTTAGTAAATCAGACATTTGCTCGGATTCTCTTGACGGAGGAGTTAATGTCTCCGTGCCAGGCCGGGCACAGCTGCGGTCATCCTAACAGCGTCAGAACCCCTTCTCAAATTAACAACGTGCCCCGTCACACACAAGGGGTCGAATAACGACACTTCTCGAACTTCAACGGCCATCTGGATATTCACTGGAAATTCTTAAAAATGTATGAGGTACACTGGAAGGCGACACGGACAGCTCAACTGGTCTCGAGCTCGTCACTGCTAAACTGGGACGGTTGCTCCTTTCCAGTGTCATAGAGGCAGCGCCAGCTCTGCGGCTCGAACAAACAATACCAAACTGTACAAAGCACGGCTCTCCAAAATGGACGTTCATCCAATATGTTTCGGATACGTGCAGTTCGTGTAGCATTTTTACCTGGAAATCACGTTCTTCGTTGAATCTAGAGAATCTGTCGGCCATTTTCTCTCCTGGTCGCCTCGTCTCCTGTGTTCCGACTTGTTTCTCTGTTGACCGAAACGCCCAGTAAAGTAAGCGGATGAGCGATAGACCAATGGCAGAGCACCGTTGTTGATTGATGGGCAGGCTGTCCAATCATCTGAGCGCGTCGTACTTCCGAACGCATTGGCTCTGGGATACAGCATTTTGAACAATCGTCGGAGTTTGTTGTTCACAGTTCCCTTTCATAGGTCACTTCGATGCTGCGGTGACGTCACCGTATGGGAACACCTTCGGTGTGACGAATGTCTGAAGCCCTATACCATCTCGCCAATCCTATTGGCCAAATAGCGCTTGGCACCGCCCTACGCATGCGTACTCATCGTATACCCGGGCGCCGCGCGCTATTTCGCTCAGATTTCATTTCCTTCAGGAAAGAGAATCATCTGTGCCCTGGAATCATCTCGCGTTCATAGCGGTTTTCTCGGGAGCAGTGTTAAATCCTCTTCGCGGACGCGATGAGCTTTCGAAAGTGCAAGGAACCGTGTACCAGGTTCATCACTAAGGGAGACACTCACGAAAGGTGCGTAGTCTGTTTGGGATTACATCACGCGCAGTCTGCGCTTAGTGGCCTTTCCTCTTGTCCCCACTGTGATGGCCTGCGACTTAAAGTACTGCGCTCGAGGGTAGAAGTGTTTTCCAAGGTCGCCCCCGCGTCTAACCCCCGCCGTGTCGCTTCTGCGGCTGCCGAGGCACCGCACGAGGCGATGGCTTGGGGAGACATGTGCGACCTTACTTACGACGACAGCGCGGCGCTGGAGTTTTCTCCACATCGCTCGCTCTCCCCTACCTGAGTGCAGGATGCCACCTTCGTCGAACCCGTTGTGTTCTCGGACGGGGGTTTACAGCCCACCCCGGAGGCATACGATGCTATCTCCTTCGGTTGTGGGCAGTTCGACGACGACGTCTTATCCACCGCGGCTTCGGAGTCTGAGGACTTCGTGGCAGATACGGACAGCCCTCTCCCTCCTAGCGGACATGAGAAACGCGTCTCTCCCTCCTACAGCGAGCTGTTGGATGTGGTCTCTCGTGCGGTGGGTAAGCTGGGACTGGACTGGGAGGTTGAGAAGGCCGAGGCCCAACCTTCATCTAAGCTGGACGACCGTTTTTTGACTAGTCGTGCTCCCGCGCAGCCCCGTAGGCCCCTGCCTTTTTTTCCCGGACCTTCACCAGGAGGTTTCGAGGTCCTGGAAGCAGCCCTACTCGGCGCGCATCACGAACGCTGCGGCTGCGGATTTCGCCACCATTTCAGATATGGCGAACCGTGGCTATACAGCGATGCCTCCGGTTGAGGAGACTCTCGCCGAACATCTGGCGCCTAATTCGGCCACGGCATGGAAGTCTCGCCCCCTCCTTCCTTCGAAGGCGTGTCGAGTCACGTCTAGCCTCGTCGGGAAATCTTACATGGCTGCTGGCCAGGCGGCCGCATCGCTCCACTCTATGGCGGTCCTCCAGGCCTACCAAGCGGAGCTTTTAAAAGGATCTCGACGAGGGGGGAGGGCATCACACCCGAGGCTGTGAAAGAGCTGCGTCGGGCAACGGATTTGGCGCTACGCGCTACCAAACATACTGCTCGGGCAGTGGGCCGTTCCATGGCTGGTTTGATTACGGTCGAGCGCCACCTTTGGCTGAATCTCACCGATATCAAAGAAAAGGATAAATCTTTTCTCATGGACGCGCCCATTTCTAAGGACGGTTTGTTTGGAGAGGCAGTTACGTCGGTGGTGGATAAATTTAGGGCAGCGAAACAGCAATCAGCCGCTTTCCGCCAGCTGATTCCACGCAGACCCAGAGAGACTGAACGGCGGCAGGCGCCCGCGCGGTCTCGTTCAACCTCTTCAAACCGCCAACGGGCTGCCTCACGGGAAGAGCCTTCGCCTATGGCGCCCCCTCGTAAGGACTGGGGTCCTAAGGCTTTTCCACCAGCTCGCCAGCGACAGCGGAAAAGATTAGACCTGAGTTCGACGGCTAATGCCTCTCGCTCTCGGGCTCCTAATAGCAGCTCCTGATATTCTCGCTGCTTGCCAGGGACTGTGCCCTCCGCTAGAGAGCGCTATTGGACCGTTTTTCGCGCATCCAACCCTCTCACTGCAGTCCCCACGCTCTAACATTGACTGTCTCGCCGCACAAGGCGCTTCGAGCAGCATTGGATCGAGTAACCATGTCAGGCGTTTCCTCAGACACTCTGCGCGATTCAGCCTTCAGAATCCGAGGAACGCTACAAGGGTCTGGCAAAGACGGCCCGTTTATGACGGCTCATACAGCCGCCGCGTTTTTTCGCTAGCGGCAGAGCCCGATGTTCATCTTGTTGGATTAATTCCTGCCGTGGACACGCTTCAGGATTATACACAACGAGATGCAGCGGATTTGACGCACGCGCTTCCCCGGCTTACGGACGCCGCGAGCTTTCCGTATTCGGGCATGTTAACGCGTATGAAAACGCTGAAAAAGGCGGAAACCTTGAAACCACTGACGCTATTTCGGGCCGCGTGGGAACGCTTGCCCGGCATTTCGCAATGGGTGTTACGCACGATTCGTCTCGGATACACCATTCAGTTTCGAAAAGGCCCGCCTCCTTTCCGCGGAATTCTTCCCACGGTTGTGAAACCAGAGGAAGTCGCAGTGCTGCTGCAAGAAATGACAGCTCTGCTGAGGAAAGGGGCTATAGAAGAAGTACACCCCTCTCAGATGGAGTCAGGTTTTTACAGCCGCTATTTTGTTGTACCAAAAAAAGGGGGCGGTTTTGCGACCCATATTGGATCTACGCCGTTTGAATCTTGCACTCAGGACGAGCAAATTCAGGATGTTAACGGTAAAGTCCATTTTGTCTCAGATTCAACCAAACACTTGGTTTGTCACGATCGATCTGAAGGATGCATATTTTCATATTCAGATCATCAAGAGACACAGGAAGTTCCTCAGATTCGCTTTAGAGGGCAAAGCGTATCAATACCGTGTTCTTCCGTTCGGCTTAGCCCTGGCTCCCCGAACTTTTTCAAAATGCATGGACGCAGCTCTGGCCCCGTTGCGGCTCCAGGGCGTTCGTGTGTGTTGAATTACTTGGACGATTGGCTGGTGCTAGCTCTATCACAGACTCAAGCACTCTCTCACCGAGATTTAGTGCTGAATCATTTAAGAAGCCTGGGCTTATGCACGAATTTCCAGAAGAGTGTTTTAATCCCCTCTCAACGGATAACCTTTCTGGGAATAGATTTGGACTCTCGCGCGATGACAGCCAGACTATCTCTCCCGCGCGTTCAGTCTCTCACGTCATGCGTGCGTCACTTCAAAGTAGGCCGCACAGTGACGGTGAGTTTGTGTCTCAGGCTGTTAGGTCTGATGGCAGCGGGCATCCCCTGTAATTCGTCTGGGCTTACTTCACATGCGCCCTTTTCAGTGGTGGACGAAAAGTCAGAACATTTCACCCCGTTTGTTTTCCGCATCGTACGATTTCGGTGACACGGAGGGTGTGTTATGTCAATAAAACAGTGGATGTCAACAGAGTTCCTTCTAGCCGGAGTTCGGCTGGGGATTTGTGCTTCCCGAGAGACTGTCACGACGGACGCGTCTTTGACCGGTTGGGGGAGCTGTTTGTCAAGTGCGCCCAGCTCATGGAGTGTGGACAGCGACACAACGCGGTTGGCACATAAACAGGTTGGAACTACTGGCAGTTTTTCTAGCTCTCCAGTATTTCTCAAATCTGCTGACCGGCCGTCATGTACTACTCAGGTCAGACAACATGGCGGTTGTGTCATACCTGAATCATCAAGGAGGGTTACGCTCTCGCCCCCTGTGCAGGCTGGCGAGGAGTATTCTTCTTTGGTCTCGGAACAGATTTCTATCGATCCGAGCAGTTCATGTCCCCGGACGTTTGAACGTCGGAGCGGATCTGCTATCCAGACAGACTCTGGAGCAGGGGGAATGGAGATTACACCCACAGACGGTGAGCCTTTTATGGCAGATATTCGGAGAGAGGCGAGAGTGGACTTATTCGCGTCGAGCACGACTACGCATTGCCCGCTGTGGTTCTCCCTATGCCCTCCATCGCCCCTAGGCCTGGATGCGTTAGCTCACGATTGGCCCAGGACCAGCTTGTATGCTTTTCCTCCAATTCGTTTAATTCCAGCGGTGTTGTCCAGGATACGGCTGGACAGAGTGGAGCAGCTGCTGCTGGTGGCTCCGTGGTGCCCCCACACAGCCGTGGTTTGCGGAACTGGTCAGTCTAATAGTGGGCTCTCCATGGGAGATTCCCCTCAGACAGGACTTACTATCGCAAGCACGAGGGATGATTTGGCACCCGAGGCCAGATCTGTGGAAACTGTTGGCGTGGCCTCTGAGCGGAGTGAGTTAATATGTCCCGGTCTTTCTGCGGGAAACCTCCGAGACTATTATGAATTCCAGAGCAGCATCTACGAGACGCTTATATGCTTTCAAATGGAAGCTGTTTACGACCTGGTGTGGTTTTCGTAGTATAGACCCAGTTTACTGCCCAGTGGCTTCAGTACTGGAGTTCCTTCAAGACCGTTTCTCTGATGGTGTAACGCCAGCAACTTTGAAAGTTTATGTGGCAGCCATTTCAGCTAACCACGTATATATGGATGGTGCTTCAGTGGGCCGTCATCCGCTGGTCTCTCGCTTTTTTACAAGGTGCGCGACGGCTGAGGCCTTTCCGCCCTGTGCGAGTTCCCTCATGGGATTTATCTATTGTACTGCAAGGTCTATCAGGACATCCGTTTGAGCCCTTGGAAACCGTACCGGATAAAATCCTGACCTTGAAGACAGTTCTTCTTATGGCCTTATCCTCCCTCAAGAGAGTTGGGGATTTACAGGCTCTTTCTGTTTCGCCGTCGTGCATGGATTTTGCACCAGGCTTTGTGAAGGTATTGCTGCGACCGAGGCCTAATTATGTCCCTAAAGTCGCTTCGAACCCCTTTCATTTTCAGCAGACGGTCCTGGAGGCTTTACCCCCTGCTGGGATAGGATCAGAAGATCTAAGTCTTTGCCCTGTCAGAGCGCTTAAGACTTATGTCGATCGATCAGCCTCATGGCGTGAGTCCGACCAGCTGTTTGTCTGTTTTGGACATAAGAATAGAGGCCATGCTGTCACAAAGCAACGCATGTCCCATTGGTTGGTGGAGGCAATATCTTTAGCCTATGAGGCGCGCGGGTCTCGCCTCGCCTCTAGGAGTCAGAGCTCATTCCACTAGAGCAGTCGCTTCCTCTCAGGCGGCCCTCAGTGGATCTTCTATGGCTGATATCTGTGCTGCGGCAGGATGGTCCTCACCGAGCACTTTTATAAAGTTTTACAGTCTGGATGTAAGGACGGCTCCTGGCTCCCGGGTTCTCTCCGCTTGAGCAGATGCTTCCTTGGATCCCAGCTATCAGGTACGTCAGGCGTTATGGTATAGGGTTCCCATACGGTGACGTCACCGCAGCATCGAAGTGACCTATGAAAGGGAACATCTCGGTTACGTATGTAACCACAGTTCCCTGAATAGGGAACGAGATGCTGCGGTCCCGGCCGTTCCATACCTGATAGCGTTCTTCTCTTCAGTTCATGAAAATCTGAGCGAAATAGCGCGCGGCGCCCGGGTATACGATGCGTACGCATGCGTAGGGCGGTGCCAAGCGCTATTTGGCCAATAGGATTGGCGAGATGGTATAGGGCTTCAGACATTCGTCACACCGAAGGTGTTCCCATACGGTGACGTCACCGCAGCATCTCGTTCCCTATTCAGGGAACTGTGGTTACATACGTAACCGAGATGTATTTCGGATTCAGTGAACTGTGGTATCAAACGTTTTGGATAATCGTGGTAGATTGTTGTTGACACTTTTACTAAATTTTCGCATTCACTTTAAAATGTGGCTTATAGTTGCCTAGTAGGCTACTATTTTATATAAACCTTTTAAACCTCTTTCTGTGATTGACCGAATAATTAAAATTCAGTGGCAATACACATTTTACTCAGTTTGCGTAAGATATTTTTGTTTTATTGTATTACGTATATACGCATAACATTTCTCTTTCATGTGATTCTTTTTGTCAGCTGCCTTTTAGTACTTTGAGGGCCCCTTCTGGTGCCAAAAAACAACAACTACAAAAACATCAGCTCACAAGCTTGCCAAAGTAAAAAAGAAAGAAAGAAAAAAAGACAACCTTTGAATCAAATGGAAATTTTTAAGCTAAATAAAAATAAATAAATAAATTAATAAAAAATAATGAATGTAATAGTATTGTAATATGACACATCCACCATTTCTCCAATAAATGTAGTGAACTGTTATTGTACAAGGTATTTTAAAAAGGAGTAAACAAGGAGTAAAATTGGGACAGAATCTATCTATAAATTTAGCATAAGTACTAAGTTAGTATAGATCATGAAAGACGTCAATGTACAGCATAAAGTGTAATAGATATAGACATTCAAATAAGCCCAAAACTGACAAATTACATATATGCAGGTGTGTCAAATACAAATACAAGTATTCCTCATATGTAATTTTATGGCATCACCAGTTTCAAAAGGCATGATTGGTGTGGCTCAACAAATGTCATTCAAATAGCATTGCCCATAATCAAATCTTTTTAAGTGATTCTTCGCGCAGCTGAAAGGTAAACAAAGTTTTTTGTGGTTTTAGTTTCATCCAAAACATATGTACAACAAAATTAAAGCATCAAATAAATTAGATAAGTCAGTCAAAGATTAGATCATTTGATCATAGATCAAATTCTACATAATCCAGTCCAGTTTCTTGTATTCTACCCAAGATGGACGGAGCAGAGGAAACTGTTACGCAGAGCTGGACATTAGTTAAAAACATCCCTCAGGATTCTCAGGCTGGCTGACCGTGGCCCATTTTCAAAATTATATTACTTTCAAGTTTTTTCACACCCTCTCATGAGATTTTTCTTGCTTTTGTGCAAACGTTTACTGTACGTGCATGCCAAAGTACCAGTAGATGGGGCTGTAGACCAAAACATTGGTAATATACTACTGAACTTTGAAAACTAATGTACAGAAGAATGACGAAAGTAGTTATTTTCCTAAAAATTAAATTCAAATGAAGACTTAAAAAAGTTCTAACTTTCTAAAAAAAAAAGTTTAGTTTAGTTTAGCCTCCTATGCACAGTTTCAAATGCTGTGAGATAATATGAAATAATATAATAATATTGAAGTTGTTCTACATTTTTGAGCAGGTATGAGAGAGTAAGTCGCATTTACATCATTTCCCATTAAATATACCTCAAACACATTTATTCAGGTGAATAAAATAAAATCAGTAAGTTTAAAGTAAAATTAAAAGTAGAATAAAAAGTTTAAAGGTTTCTACACTGAGATCTTATATGTTACTAATTTATTATGGCTAAAAAGTATGCTATGGTTGCTCCACGTGCATTGTACTGTTCTATTTTAAGATGTATTTCATTGCATTTTCTCAGTTTGATTTTAATTAATTTAAATTCACAAAACAGGTTTGACACAAAGTCAATTTAACGTCTACCTCAGCTCTGCTTTCAGAAAACTTTACTTTCAAAATGAATCTTCAGCCGTGATGTCACATTCGTGTGTCTGAAAATCTAGTGAGCTGTCTATCTAGACAGCCGCGTGAACGCGTATGTGATGCCTAAACATGCTGTCTATGTAGGCAGCGTACTAGGTTTTGACACGCATCCTTCGTCTTCCTGTCTCAAGCGATCAGAAGAGCTCGACACAGTCCGACACAAGTCCGTTCTCCTGTCTTATTTAACACAATCAAGGTAAGTCCCCTTAATTTTACTGAATCACCCTTACAGTGTCCGTCACGAGCGCCTGTCTTCAATAGACACACCGGTGAATTCACCGAAGTCTGTCTCGGAGGAGTTTCTCTCTTGATTTTGTCCGAAATGGCGGAGGCACGGAGAAGGAAGTTAAACCTGTGTTGGTTTTGGAGCAGATCTACTGGAGGGGCATTGGATCATCGGCGGGGGGGCACTGTCGTTTGATAAATATTTTTTGACGCATTGGCAACATCATAGTAGCATGGAAATCCAGACCTAAATCTGAAAGATCTATATAGAATGACAATGAAACGATTTAGACTTGGGTTTTTTTATCTAAAAGAGGAACAGAAGACAGCGCTGAAATTTGCTGTTTTGCCGACCGGATACGGCAAGAGTCAGTTAGCTCCAATGATCTTTATAGAATGACATTCTACCCTAGAATGTTAGCTCCAATGATCTATCTATATAGAATTGTGACGAGTGGGGCGGGGGCCGAGAGCCGTGGGAACGGAGCGAGGCCGGTGGAGTGATTGGGAAATGAGCGACACCTGCTCCACTCACCTGTCTCGATTCCCACGGAGGAGATCGGAAGGATACAAATGAGGAGCGACGACAGTGAAGGACGAGAGAGGACCAGGCCTGGGTTTTATTTTGTGTTTGGTTTTTGTTGTGCGCGACAGTCGACCGTGAGGGGCTGTCGCGCTGTTTTATCTTTATTTGGTAATTAAAGTTTTATTTGAATGTTCGCCGGTTGCCGCCTCCTTCTTCCTGTGATTATGGAGTTTTTTATTATTTACAAGAATGTCATTATATAATTTTTTTTTATTTTATTTTTACCTGTCTTGATTCCTAATACACAACAGATGACGACTGTTAATTAAAACGTTCAGAATACGATTCCATATAAGGTTAGTATAGCCTAGTTTAGCACTTTGCGAATGGACAGCGACTCGTAGCCTATTCTCGCGTTCTACGAGTTCAGTAGCCTACATTTTTGGGAAAAGCGCTAGGAATTGCGGCTAATGTTTATAACCTTGCACGTAGAGAGCGCTTTTTAAGAGCTAAGATAGGCTAGGCTACATCGTTATCGGGAAACCCGGCCCAGAACAGATAGCCTTAACAACAGAACAGGACAGAAAATAATAATATAAATATAATATAGGCTAAATAAAAAAACCTAAAATAGGCCTACAATAAATAGCAATATATTTTTTATACTTAAATAATTAACAAATTACGACGACAAAAATAAAACACTGAATCAGTTTGAAGCTTTACAAAAAACCGCCAAAAAAAATAAATAGATGTTCACAATTTAACATCGCAAAGGCCTTTAGATTAGACTGACCAAAAAAAATGATAAAATGTCCCCATCAGAGTAGGTTTTTTTGATGCAAATGTCTGCGTATTAAATCTTTTGGCGGTTGTCCGGAGCTAGCATTCGCAGAAGAAGGGCCAGCTCGGCTCTCATAGACCGTAGTACTGGTGGTCGTGGCCGGAGTATCTAAGTCTGCTGATTGACGAGGCTGCGGCGGTCTAAACCATTTTCGTAAATCCACATTTTTTTTTTTTTTTTTAGATTTTTTTTTATTTAGTTGCTAATAACTGTCTATAATATAGACGGACAAACTGTTTTTCAACTTGAAATGGATTTTTGTGCGTGCTGCAAATCAAATGTAACAAGTTTACTCGGCGACCAATAAACATTCACCATGACGAAGCCTAGTAACGTGCCATGAACAACCAAATTATGCATTTTCCCCATTTTTTTTTTTTTTATTTAATTTAAGTTACAGTTTGAACATTTAATATTAAAATAATAACTAAAAGGGATATTTTTTGGGGCCACGCCATGGCCTGTAGGAGGGGCATCAATGACCGCTAGGGGGGGCACGGCCCTCGAATGCCCCACCACAGCGCCGGCGCTGAGTTAAACGCTTCTGCCTTTCTTCGTTTAAAAATGTTTTAGCGCTTCACCTTATGCAAAAACTCACGAACTTTCAAAAGACTGTTGATATAAATGTCTAAAAGCTAATTAAGTAATAAAGTCGTTGCGAAAAGGTTTTTCGTGCACAAATCTCTTAGACATGACGTGTAATATGTAAGACTATCCATATTATATGACATTAATTAAACAAACATCATATATTCAGTCTTAAACAGTTATCTTGAGTGTGCGAGCGTGCGTGTGCAGTACAGTACAGTCCATATCCCCTCATATACAGTTCATACATAAGAGCAAAAGTCTATTATTACGTGTTTAATGTCTATCCTTGAAAGCTTTTTATGTGATGCGATGGAAGTAGTGTCTCATAGCAACATCCGTTTATGTTTTGTGTGTCTCTTGGCGAGAAATGTGCGGAGGGGCCCCTGACAGGTATTCAGGGGGTCTGTTTGCAGTGGCCTCCGGTCCCTGAGTTGAGACTTTATAGAGCAGGACTTACTCAGGCCAAAAGCATCTTGTTCATGTGTGGGGGCGTGGATGAGTCACTGCCTAAAAAGTCTTAGTGTGTGTGTGTGTGTGTGTGTGTGTGTGTTTCAGTCTGTTTTCTTTCAAGGCATGGTATTATAGGCAAAACTATTTTTTTGTTTTTAGTTTGAAGCTGTTTTGTTCAGACTAGCAGAAAGCAAAGATCCAAAATACACATTTAAGTGTTTAATTTATTATATTTAATATATTTGCATCCGTAAATTTCAGTTACAATGGATATCTTGAAAGGCATTTTTCTTAAAATGTTTTTTTTTTTTTTTTCTTTTCTTTTTCCTCATGCAGAAGGCAGAAATCTCCACTTCAGTAGCACCGAACATTACAGTTTTATTCCTATCTTTATTCCGAGCTGGTTGTTCATATATAATTTGCCTGATTTATATGAAATTTCCTTCTTAAAAACATAGTGATTTTTTTTATTTCCTGGCTTTTGACAGTATTTTCTGATTTATGGAGTGATGGATCTAACATATCAACAGAATTAATCAGGAACGTTGAACCTTGATTTATCCAATTTTCTGTTTCTCTTCTGGAAATGTGTGCAAATTAGTGCACTTTTAATAAGACATTTCCTAATTTGCATATGTAAACATAACATTTCAGAAAACTTGTAATACAAAGCTTAATATCTTAATGTGATGTGATTTAATTAACTGGGAAAGTAGGGTGATATTTATTAACATTACCCTATTCACCTGTAGTGTCTTGAGTTGGTTTTCATGCTTTAACCAGTTTGCACTTTCAAGTCTTTTTGAAAGTGAAAAGGCAGCAGTTTAGTAATTGATATATAACATTTATATGTGTAAAAGCATCCTATACAAAACACACACACACACACACACACAGACCCAAGTGTCACCTTTTCCAACAAAACCACTGTTTTTCCACTTTTGTCTATGAAGTGATAAAGAGTCTGTAATTACCTAATGTCTGGTCTTACAAACACACACACATAGTCATTGTGATGTGGACATTCCCTTTGGTTAAACCAATGTTTTTTGTCACACACTTCAGTGGTAAAAGGCTGCACTTATACCTCTTAGCATGTGTGTTTTCCTTCTCGGCCCTCTCCCTGGCCTCAATACCACAATGTTCCTCTTTCAGATGCCCAAAACATCCACATTTCTGTATACCATAGATAGATCGTTGAATCCACTGTCTGTCATTTTTTTGCTTTCTTCCTCATCTGCCTGTAGCTGTGTGTTCTCACTTCTGCAAAAAACTTTCGACATTTAAAAAAAAAAGAAAAAAAAGAAAAAAAGCAGAACTTGCATGTCTACTTTTTATTTTTTCTTAACTAGTTGATAATTGCAGGCTGTGAGTTTTTGATGCGTTGATGAAAAACTACATCTAATAACGAGTTTTTGTCTGAGCGTTACAAGCCAAACCGCACCATTTCCCTGAACTGTTAATTAGAAATGACAGATGCAGGGTGCGGCTAAACTCCCGTTCTGTAGTAGCCTGAACATTAATTGACTGTGACAAATGTGCCTAGAAAACGTTTGCAGGGTGAAATTGGCTTTAAGTTGTGGCTTTGAGTAATATACATATATGTGAATAATACACTACTATTTAAATGTAAGGGTCGGTAAGATGTTTTTGAAAGAAGTCTCTTATGCTCACTAGGCTGCATTTATTTGATCAAAAATGCAGTAAAAAAAACATGTCTGTTTCCCATCATCCTTCAGAAATCAGTCTAATATGCTGCTTCGGAGCTCAAGAAACATTTCCTATTATTATGAATGTTGAAAACAGTTGTTGTGCAAAATATTTTAGCGGAAACCGTAATACATTTTTTAAGGATTCTTTGATGAATAGAAAGTTCAAAAGAACAGCATTTTAAACAGAAATAGTTTGTGACATAATACATGTCTCCACTGTCACTTTTGATCAATTAAATGCATCCTTGCTGAATAGAATTATTAATTTCTTTTTTGAATGGTATTTTGAATGGTAGCATATCTTCTAAAAATGTTTGATGTCATAAAAATGTTTCAGCTCCATTTCCTTCAAAGATAAAATAGTGATGCAATGAGGTTGTTTGTTGTTTTGACATACCTTTTAGCTGACGAAGTTATTTCTAACTTGAAAACTATTCAGTGAAGCAGTCAAACCAGTTATAAAAAAAACAAGCATGGCGTGAATCTGTTAGGTGCACATACATAGAAGTCATTTAAGGACAAAAGTCTTTTTTAGCTGCTATTTTTTTTTATTGCATAAATTTTGTGATAATCGTGGCCCTAATGCTTCTTTTCAATGTCATCAGCAACTTTTATAACTGGATAACTTCTTATTACTTTGCACTATATGCATGCTCTAGTGTGTACATGTAAAAACCAAAGTACACTTTGGGCTTCAGTTATTTGCGCATTGAGTAGGATATTACGACAGCATTTTGGATGTAGGCTTAGATATGGAAATCCACTGACAAGTGACTGACTTGACGTCAGCGAATTGTGAGGTAAGCCATCAGTAGATGAGCGAGATCTGACCTTTCTCAATTTGATGAGGTCTTCATCACCTCAACGTATAAATTGGACATTTTAAACGCCACTGCTTACCAGGAAAAGCTGTTAATATTTGGTTGAGCGATGTCTGCATTCCTGCAAGGAAGAATTAGTAAAAAAAAAAGGGTTAGTTCACCCAAAAATGAAAATTCTGTCATCATTTACTCACCCTCATGTAGTTCTGAGACCTATGATTTTACCTTTTCTCTGAAACATAAAAGATATTTTAAAGAACACTGGTTTCTCAAAATATCTTTTATTGTCCACAAAGAAAGAAAGAAAGTCATGCAGGTTTGGAATGACATGAGGGTGAGTAAAAGATGACAGAATATTAATTTGGTGAACTATGAGATGATAACTGCCAGATGATAACTGCCAAAAACATAGACACACATAAATGGAAACTAAGGATTTGAGGTGGATCTAATTGTAAAAGAGAAAGTTCAGTTAAAGAACGACAGGCTTTCAGGCAGGTGAAGTTACTGAGAGGAGGAGGAGGAGGAGGGCAGCGCAGAGAGGGGAAATGGAGATGGATTTCCCGTAAATCAGCTCTATCCAATCAGAGCGCAGCCACTCTCAACATGGCAGCGCGCCAGCAGGATCAATCGTTAGAGACAAGTGTAGCTGACTAAAAGAGAGAGAGGAGGGACCGGCTGTGATAGTGTTAGTAAACGACTGTTTGATCTCGCACGCTTTGCTCGGTGCATTTGAAGCTGTATTTAAAAAAGCGGTATGTTTTCTCCTCTCTCTTTTGCTTTTTCTTGTGAGCCTGATTAAAACGGGTGAGTTTTTGCTAATCATCATTGAATGCAGATGGCTGTACTGTAATGGAAAGGACAGTGAGCTGACTGCCGGTCTCATGTGATCATGCTGTGTGAAACCGCTCTCAGTGTGAGGAACTACAGGCTACTCGACTGCATGACTTTCTTGCAACATTTTTCCATTGCTCATGTATGGATTGCTGTCAGATGGAGTTTTATCTTCCCACAGTGCTGTGAGTGCTCTCTGAAGTCATTTTGATGATGTAACAGCTTCTCCATTAGTTATTAAAATGGAGGATTTGGCTCCTTGTGGCCAGTAAGGGTTTGGCAGCATCTACACGGATGATGTTGGTTTTAGATGGAGGCCTGTTTTCTCTTAGTGTAGAGGTATAAGAGAGAGAGAGGGAAAGGGGGAGTGTGGGACAGATTAACTGGGGTCATATAAAGGCTCACTGATGCAACATGCTGTAACTGCGTGAGACTTTGCAGAGTTTCTCCAGGCTGTGCAGATCTTTCCAGCTCCACAGAAGAAAAAGACTTGCTTGGTCAGATTTGAGAGTGTTCATATCATTAAAAGCCTTTAGGAATAAGTATTTTTCAGTTTGCATATTTGAATCATTTTATAAACGCAATATTACCTATCTAAGTGATTGCGCAGTTATAAAAGCTAGACAGAAGAAAATGTGGTGGTTGTTTGCAATGCTAGAGTGATGTGGGCGGATGCTAGTGTGGTTGCAAAGGTGCTCTTGGCCACTATGCCGTCTGTGATCATCATAAACTGTGTGATTTTCTATGAAGTCTGGCAACTAACAAAATCTGCAGACTGGCTCTGACTTCAGCAACTAGCGTCAACTTCTCCAGATTGTAAATCGGGACAAAAGTTGTCTAGTGTGTTCCAGCCTTAAGGTGTTTTATGTTTAATGCTTAAGGCACAACTATTATTTCTCACACATACTAAGTTCCATTAAAAAAAAAGCATTACTGTATTTCAAAACAATGAGGAAGTAGAAGAAAAATTTGAACCACACCTTCTAAAGAATTTGATTTCAAAATATATCATAAACCAGTCAAACAAGGAAAAAGATCTTCTTGATACGTTTACCTCCCACATATACCCACAATGAAGTAGTGAGAAGTAGTCATTGATGTTAGGTTGATGATAACAAGCTTACTTCTATAATTCCTCAGAGATAATACTTTCATATGATGTTCTAAATTAGGACATTTCCAGTACTAGAATGAGTCCTTATAGTCAGACTGGTTAGCTTACATTAATGTGGGTTGTACAACAACATCCTGTCAAACAGTGCCAAAGTGGTGTGATCCGCACAGGGCCCGCCTTCATTATGATAAGCAGAAGGCTCATGTTTCGCCCTCAGCGACTCCTCCCGCACCATAGATCAACCTTGAGGAGCAGGAAGTGTTAATGTGAAGAATAGAGTCTTTGTGTTGACAGAAAACACTGAGAGCAGTGTCCTCTGTTGCATTTATTATTTAGAAGGTTCAGGGTTTGTGATTTGTGACTGTTAGATGTTAGATTTAATGAATTTGTATTTGAAAGAAAATACTCCCCCCTGCCAGTTAGCATGACCACCAGTAAGTCAGTCAGGACAGGTGTGTGGGATTTTTATCCACAAAGCGGTTTCGATCAGGCTGTGTGTGTGCTTGAGACAAAAAGAGAATGACGGATCATATTTATTAAGCACTGTGAGGTTTAGTGACACACATCCAATGTTACTTCTGTATTATAAGCAATATGAGACTGAACTGATGTATTGACCTTTTTATGTGTTTTGTAGAATTTCAAGATGCAGCGACCTTTGAACTCCACTGTCCCGTTCTCCCACATGACCCAAAGAGATAATAAAGTTCTAAACTGCCCCGGCTCGAGCCCGGCCTCTCGCACAGAGAGCAAAGGAGGAGAGCTGGACAAAATAGATCACCTGAGTATCTTCCAAAACTACTTCAGGAATGTCATGTGTAAAGGAACTGCCAATTATGAGTGGACACACAGGACGGAGAAACAATCCATTATTGCACAAGCAGAGTGTAAGTACTGATTTAAACAGACTCAAACAGAGTCATCTCATGATGATTTCTCATCCAAATATAAATTTGGGCTAAATTGTTTCCCTTTTCCACAGGTGAGTCTCAGGATTCACAGGAGTTTTGTCCCAATGGCAGGTAAAGTCTTATATGACTGTCACACAAACGCATGTTTCATTATGTTCTCTTTAATATATCACTGCAACTTACTTATGTTTTCATGC
Organism: Cyprinus carpio; assembly: GCF_018340385.1. Classification (NCBI taxonomy): domain Eukaryota; kingdom Metazoa; phylum Chordata; class Actinopteri; order Cypriniformes; family Cyprinidae; genus Cyprinus; species Cyprinus carpio. The sequence continues at coordinate 19,576,144 of NC_056574.1, read as the reverse complement.
ATTCTTTTTCACCTCAAAATGGGTCGCATTTTAGCATCTCCTCCCAGTCGCTTCTTGGCGCTTTTTCTCGCAGTCGGCCCAGGAAGAAGCGGCATAAGAAACATCGGCGAAAACGGGGTGAGAAGGACAGCCGAGCGAGCGAGTCTGTGCAAGTCACCGGAGTGCCAGAACAGGACAGCGGCGAGTTCCATTCATCATCTCTGATTCAGGTTAGACCGAATTAATTGCTGTGATTGTCATAGAGCTGAGCGGAGGGGAGGGCATCAATCAGATCAGGTTGAATTTAATAGAAGATATATTCCACAGAGGAGCGATATCATTGGAATTGCTTTTAGAACATTTTTTCCCAGTTATGAACAATAAAAAGGATTTGTCAGCCAAAGTGCACTATCCGTTGATTTTAAACTGACTGTTGTCTCAGCTGTGTTTATATTATGTCCCAGATTGAACTGAGTGATTAGCTAAAGATTGAGTCAAACAAAGCTTGTTTTTAGCTCTCCCTAGAGGCTTGATGCATTTTACCTAAGGGACATATTTACAGGTCCAAATTGAATTTTTCCTGTTATCTGCATTGATTTTATACAGTGCTTTTCAATGTCTTTCTCTCTAATAGTCCAATCAACTTTGTTGTGTCCCGTTGTTTCAGGTTATAGATCCTGTGTGCATCAGCAGCAGTATCAATAATGCTACATACAGCAGCAGTGGCCTCAGCACGGAGAGGGTGTCTGTGCAGGAAACAGAGGGCCCGTCAGACTCTTATCAGTGGGAGCCCCAGCGGACCTCCTTACAGAGCCTCTCCTCCTGCCAGAGCTTCGGAGATTCTCCCCTGAGAAGTGAGACTGAATGCTCTCTGGTTTATACGGCCCTGAGGAACTTTGTTACAACTGAAGGTTGCTGCTTTGCATACGGCTTTGTCAAAGATGTGATGAGAGAGGAGAGGGAGAGGGATGAGGACGAAAGAGAGGAGAGCGACAAGAATGAAGGGATCCTGTTCAAAGAGGTGATTTAAAATGGCATTTAAAGCACATGACGTTGACGCATGTTGAAATTGACCCATGTATGAACTCATACCGAAAGAGCATGATGCATAGATGTGTTGTCTTGCATGCAAAGATACAAATTTACATACAAGTATACAACCTAAAAGTCATACAGGCACACACAACCTGAATCCTCTAGAAAGTCAATGCAGATAAAGACAACATAGGCTTACTAATACAGAGAGGAAGAGAGAGAGAGAGTGAGAAACACACATAGCCCAAGCTAACTTGTGGTTATCAATTTCCTGTTTTTCTTGCTTTCTGTGGGGTTTCGTGTTTACCTCATCAGCCTAGTTCTGCTTAGGGAGTTTCCTTGCAAATAGAAATAAGCAAACAGTAAAAAACATCTTCACACACTTACTGTGCTGGTCATGTGCTCTGAATTATGACATTTTCAGTAGTTCTGTAGAACCTTTTACCAATTAAGTAATAAAGATGCATCAGTATTGAAATTATGTCGTATAACGATAAACATGATAGATACCATAAATCTAATGTAATTTGTTAAAAAATATTAAAATAAAGCACTAAAATAGTTCATTTAGCCATCACAATGTTATACGGTACATTATGTAAGATGGATAAATATTTACTGCATAATTATAAGTTGTTTTACTTTTTCAAGAATTTAACTTTTAACATCCATAGCATCATTTGACATCAACATCTTGCATCCCTTTTTTAGGGGCTACAGCCAGTGAATTATGAGTACAGAGAGGGACGGGAGTATGAACGCTGTAGATTCCTCAAGCAGGGCTCCTTCGGAGAAGTCTACACCATCAAAGACAAAGGCACCGGCTTCATGTGTGCTGCCAAAAAGGTATTTATGCCCTCCTTTGTGTCCATCTTATCGTTCTGGCTGATGGCACTGCTGGTATTCAAATGCAGATTACTGTCATTGATGTGTGGATGCTCGTGTGTGTGTGTGTGTGTGTTTTCAGGTGCCACTGGTGAGTTTCAGCTGTGAGGAGGTGGGCTCGTGGAGTGCCCTGCAGTCTCCTCAGGTGGTGGAACTCTTTGGTGTGGTGCGTGAAGGTCCTTCCATCATCCTTTTCATGGACCTTAAATCCAGTAAGTGTTCAGAAGCGCCTTCGTAGACACACAACCTCTTCGTTTGTGATGATGGATGGGAATGTTTGACTTTGCACTCTCTTCAGGTTCTTTAGGACAGCTGTTGGAGGAGCGAGGCCGCCTGCCAGAGGATCTGTCCCTGCACTACCTTCAGCAAGTACTGGGGGCACTAAACCACCTGCATAGGAAGCGCGTCCTTCACCTGGACATCAAAGGTATATCCAGAGTGTGGGCTGGATAGCTAAAAAAGGCCACTGAAGCATTTAATTGGTTGGAAGGGTTTAAGCTATGTGGAGTCTTAAACGTCAAAAGTCAAAAAGCTTGAGCGTTTGTTCTGTCCTCTCTTCACTAATCTAGACGGTCTCGATTTAATTTGTGTGGAAGGATGACATGATATTGACATTTAATGTCTCCACGTTATTTATGTGGAACATGGAAAAATCACAAGTGAGATTAATATCGCAATTGTTTCTTCTAAACAGCAGTTGAGATGTAGATTTTTTTTGTTAAATAAAATGACCCTTGTAATTTCAAACTAAAACTAAAATGTAGAAATATAAAAATAAAAAAAATCCAATAACATTGACAGAAGCACATAATAAAATAACTAAAATGAAAATGAAAACTGAAAAAAAAAAAATGAAAATTAGCTAATAAAAATGAAATGAGCTAATTCATAATATGAAAAAAAAAAACTATAATTTTGTAAAAATAATACAAAAATAACACTGTGTACTGGTGGACTCCATGCCTCCTGAGCTATAAAAAGAGTAATATATGTGCAATAAAATTGCCTTATGAATTGGGTCTTTTCAAATTTACTACAGAAAATGCTGTAAGCAAATGATACATTTTTAAACAAAAGTGTTACATAGAGCCATAAGCAATTTGAAGAACTACAGATTTGCTGCTGAGGAAGTTTATTCTAATGCTGTGTTTTGTGGCTGGCTTTAGTTGTTTTTCCGGGGAAAAGGGTGAGATGAACAGCACCTGGGGTGAGAGAGAGGAGATCAGAGTACAATGTGAGCAAGCGGGGCTGGGAATTTCCCACAGTGTGACTCATGTGGTTCAGATGAGGGGGGAGGGAGAGGAGACGGAGAGATCGAGAGAAAGAAACTAGACACGGACCGAAGAACTGACCATATATTATGCAGACGGACACAAGAGATTAAATGAGCAGCTTCATGTCTTTATAAACCATTCAGATTGATAAAGGGCAGTTCAATTCCAGCAAGCAGTAAAACAAACCTTTCTACTAAAACCATCTACAGCGCCATCTGCTGTCCAAATAGTCAGATTATCAGTCATTTAATCTAGTGTTTTTCTTCTTTTTTTCTTTTTTTTTTCTTCAGTTGACAAGTTGTGGTTTGCAATGTAGAAACTGAAAGTCTCACACACTCCAATTTTAACTTTTCCTGGAACCGGCCAATCACCACTTCTAGAGCAGAGACTTATGGGAAGAGATGTGCCCACTGACAAACATATTTATTTTGTAAATACACATTGCTAGTCTTATTTAGCATGATTTAACATTATTGCATATTGTATTTGAATACCTTGATTCACTCAAATACACTACTTGTGTCTACTATTCAAAAGCTTCGGGTTGATATATATTTTTTTAATCTTTTTAAAAAGAAGTTTCTTTTGCACAACAATTATGCATTTATTTGATCAAAAATAAATTAAAAGTATAATGATGTGTGATAAGTTTAAAGTAACTGTTTTCTATTTTAATATATTTTAAAGTGTAATTTATTTCTGTGATGCAAAACTGAATTTTCAACAGTCATTACTCCAGTCTTAAGTGTCACATGCTTCTTCAGAAATCACTCTAATATACTGATTTGCTGCTCTAGAAACATTGCATATTATTATCAATATTGAAAACAGTTGTACTGCTTAATATTTTGGTGTAAACCATGATACTTTTTAAAGGATGCTTTGAGTAGAACGTTTAAAAGAACAGCATTTTTTTGAAATATAAATATTTTGTAGTCACTTTTGATTAATTTAATGTGTCCTTGTTGAATAAAAGTATTAATTTCTTAAAATAAATAAATAAATCTTATTGATGCCAGATGTTTGAACGATAGTGTACATCATGTTGGGGATTTAATCATATTTCAGTTTGCTGTTGACTATAATGGCCAATGGATGCAGGCAGACACAAGTGATTTGTACAACAGTTACATTTTAAAAGCTAACTTTGTGTTTTCATGTTTGTAGCTGATAACATTTTGCTGTCGGAAGATGGGAAAGATGCATTCCTGTGTGACTTTGGATGCTCAGAGAGATTGGACAAACAAGGGCTTAGTTATTGTAAGAGTAAGTACATTTCATTAGAGCCTCAAACACATATTTGAAGTGAACATGGACACATAACAAACTGATTCTGTATGCGTTAAGGTCTGAAAGGCACAGAAACTCATATGGCACCTGAGGTGTTGCTCAATGAGCCGCGCTCTTCAAAAGCAGACATCTGGAGCAGCTGCTGTATGCTTCTGCACATGCTCAACGGCTGTCATCCGTGGACCCGCTACTATTCCCGCCCACTCTTCCTCAAGGTAAGCCACGATTGGAAACTGTTTAAATAAGCCCTTCCCACTTTTAAAGTCACATTTGATTTTATTTAATGTTTTGTGTGCATTCACCAAACACGTAAGAAGTATTGTTTGTGTTTGTCTGGTGACAGATAGCAGAAGAGCCTCCGCCACTGAGGGAAATTCCATGTGACTGCAGCTCCTTTACAGCAGATGTCATAAAAGCAGGACTGCAGAAAGATCCAATCAAACGAGCTTCTGCCAAAGAACTTTTTGTTAAAACTGCCAAAGCACTTAAAGAAGGTAACAATAAATAATCATGAAACATATACAAATGCCTGTATATAAAATTTTATGCAATTAAAAAAAAAATCTATTTATTTGCAGTCGGGGGACTTCACAGCCGCGCAAGAGGAGGACCCTATCAGAAGCCACTGGGGAAGCCAGAGAATCCAGACCCCACTTATTCAGCCACACCCACCACATCCCCCCACACCACGTCCTCTGATACCTCTGAGCTGCAGTGGATGAGCTCGGAGCACAAGAGGAAAGCAGGTGATGGGGAACGTAATGAGAAGCCAGAAAAGTTAAAAGAGAGGAAACAGACAGAGGAGACAAGAAACGATGACCACTGTCCTCCGAAGTCACTGCTCCACATTCAAAACACTTCACCTGAGCCACGGATCATCAATAAGACCGAGCCGGAGCCGGAACAAGAGCTGAGGAGACTGGAGAAAGGTCAGCCAACATCTGACATCAATTGGTACAAAATAATAGAAATGGAATTTGAAGCCACTTCACTTCTTTTATTAAATACACTACTGTACAAAGTTTGGGTCAGTAAGATTTAAATTTTTTTTTACAGTTTTATTCAGCAAAGAACGGTTTAATTGACCAAAAGTTACAGTAAAGACAATTATAATGTTACAAAATAACATCCTGAAAAGATCATGCAAAAAAGTATCACTTTCCACTAAAATATTAAACAGTACAACTATTTTTGACATAGATAATAATGAGAAATGTTTCTTGTTCATATCAGAATGATTTCTGAAAGATCATGTGACACTGAATTCTGGAGTAATGCTGAAAATTCAGCTTTTCATCACAGGAATAAATTATATTTTAAACTATATTCAAATAGAATTTCAGAATTTTTATTGTATTTTTGAACAAATAAATACAGCCTCGATGAGCATAAGAGATTTCTATGAGAATAAATCTTACGAACCCCAAACTTCTGAAAGATAATGTAGAATAAACATTATTTGAGATATTGTAGGATTTTATTTGTTAAATGTGTGTTTATGCACATAAAATTGTATCCACCTCAAGTGAGCATATATGTTTTATAAATATTATTTGCATTTTGGTGTCTTCATTAAGCATTTTTGTTTTCCATATCCCAAACTTAGCAGCTGCTGGTCAGTATCCAGTCTTGTGTTTACAGCCATCTGAACTGTAGCTTGTAACACTTGTCTCGCTCTCTCTGCAGATTTCTACCTGAGCAGTCTTTCCCTGCCTCATTCTGCTGAGCTACAGGAGCAGCTGCTCTCTTGTATCTGTAGCGACTGCCCTTCCGCTAGAGAAAACTTTGACAAGAAGGTAAACAAACTCGAGCATCAAGTTCAGAATGCTGAATATGAAGCAGCCTGTAATTCCCCATAACCTGATGCATGTCTAGTAAATACATTATAAGGACATTAAGAGTGGTGGTTAACTTCTTGACAACCATCACCTGTTGTTTGCTAGTCAAGCATCTCAGTTTAACCAATTTCAACTTATTTGAAATACAAAGACTTTTTTTTCTCTCCTCCAGGATTCAGGACGTTTTTCAGACGGTCTTGGCGATGACCTAAGCTCAGGCGTGTTTTCTTACAATAGCCAACAAGATGGGCAGAGCTTCAGCAGGGACTGGCTCGCCCCCCCGCATAAACCCCCGCCCCGCTGCTTTGACGGTGTGTAAACAACAACTGATTACTTTAGAGGAATCTAAGCATCATTACATAAACAGTGGGTTGCCACGATACCAAACTGTTAGCAGTCCATACCAGCATCAGTCAAATTTTGTGATACTCGATATCCCAGAAAAAAAAACAAAAAAATAAAAACTGCTATTTAAAGTCTGCTATTTAAAAACTGCTATTTAAACTATTTAAATGGCATTTACACTACTGTTCAAAAGTTTGGGGTCAGTTTTAAATGTTTTTTTTTCAATGTCTCCTATATTCAAGGCCGCATTTATTTGATCTAAAATGCAGTAAAAACTGCAATATTTTGAAATATTATTACAATTTAAAATAACAGTTTTTTCTATTTGAATATATTTTAAAATCTAAATTATTCCAGCACTCATTGCTCCAGTCTTCAGTGTCACATGATGCTTCAGAAAACAATCAAATATGCTGATTTTATTATTATTAATGTTTTGGTGGAAACCATGATACTTTTTCCAGGATTCTTTGAATAGAAATTTCTAGCACATAACAGTATTTATTTGAAATATAAATCTTTTACAACATTACAAATGTTTCACAGTCACTTAAATGCATCCTTTCCAAAAAACACTTCTTGCTAACCCCAAACTTTTAAAATGTAGTCTAGTTTTTAAATATTTTTAACAAAGAAAATATCATGCGGTAAAGTTTTTTCCAAGTAATTACTCAATTGTGTATAGTCTGTAATATTTTTTATATTTTAGCAGTAATAAAATTTTATTAATATTATTAACAGTAAGTCTAGGAACATGTACATGTTTTATAAACTAGTGCTTTTGACATTGGCACGTAACACAGTTAAGCTACAAGAACTTCCATTCACACATGCCTTTGGTATGAGATATTTTTAGATGACGATTTATTAGGGTTATTTGTGCCATGCTGACATCTGTTCTTTGTTTCTTCAGGGGTGGATGTTTATATCAGGGACTTTGACGGGAAATGCTTTCACATTCGGGAGACGCCCGGGGTGAAAGTAGGCCACGTTGCTAGAGGAATCAGCGATCAGGTAAACAGTGTGTGTGTGTGTGTATAGTGTGTTTATGCAGAGCACATTGTTTTATTTGCATTACTCTTGGTGCTTGCTAGAGGATAATATCTTCTCTCTCGGGTAGATCTCAGAGAACGTGTTCAGTCTGCAAACAGAAGATGGTTGCTTGGTGCCCCATGACAAAGAGGTCCTAGAGAACAGCCTGTTTTTGCGTTGTGTGCCGGCCCCTGACTCCAGCCACTATCATCAGTACAGACACAGCCACTGCTGCACGCTCGGCCCAAACTGCAAACTACCATGGAGCTGGAGGATCCGAGAGGGGGTGCTGGAGACCAAAGGCTGATCTCTCCATCCCCAATCAGCATTCTGTTCCAATCAAAATACTTTTGCATTGAATTTGTATTCATGAATTTCATCTGTGCCTCTCACCTTTCAAACTTTTGAGCCATTGCCATATTATTGGTTTACATTCTTAGTATTCTCAAGTTGTTTAACTGACTGTGCAGATTTGCTTTTGTTGTGCTGTGTTGTGAAGATCATTGTGGGCCTTCATGGAGTAATTTGCCGATCAAGTACATGCTTTAAACCCTGAGCACTTATGAATTAGTTTTCAATGTCAGTATGGTTTACCTGTGGGACATAAAGATGCAATAATCATTGATCTCCTCTCTTAGACTGTGTGAGTTTGGTTTGCATTTGGGACATAAAGATGCAATAATCATTGATCTCCTCTCTTAGAATGTTTTAACTGTGTTTCAAAGAATCCTTCAATAAATTTTGTAAACATTACATGGAAGATCTTGTTGCATTAATCATTTGAATGCCAATCAAACATTTTGGAAGCAACTATTTAGCTGAAAGGTGGCAAACACTTCAAAACAGACACATTACATCAGTGCAATTTTAGTATTATTTAAAGCATTATGCAATTTGTTCCTATAATTTTATATATATTTAGCTTCATTTTAAGTTTAGTTCAGGTTTTAGTAATTTTATGTGCTTGTCATTTTATTAATTTTTTTTTTTAAAATATTTCTATTTAGATTTTTATTTAAGTTTTAGTGTTAGAAATGTTACTATTTCAGCTTAAACCACCAGTCTATAATTGATATAGATCAGTGCCTTATGTAACATAGCCTTATGTCAGTTAGTGGTTAAAGTAACATTTCTAATTTTAGTTTCAAGTTATTTACGTTTTTTATCTAATGTTTACTTGTTTTATTTTAGCTTTATTTTAATAAAAAAAAAAGATAGTTTTAGTTAATAATTATACTGTATTATGTACAATCAGAAGTTTGAACACGAGCTGATTTTATTTAATTTTTTCATGATTTTGAAGACATTTTTATCTAAAAGCTGACGCTTAAATGCTTCCAATTAGTTTTTCAGACAAATGATTTTCTTGAGGTTGGGAGAAATTTTTAAACCAAGAGTTGGTCTGGACAGTAAAGGAAAAACAAACAGAGGAAGCTGAGCTACTTATTTATGTCTTATTTAGTAAATAGTAGTTTTTATCATTCACTGCATAATTCCTGTATGTTCATTTCTTAGTTTTGAACCTTTACTATTATTTTAAAATGTGGAAAATTTTAATAAACACCACACATTTATATTGAAATCCATAAAAACAATTTATTGTTTCATTTGACATCTTACAAAACAAACTCACACAGCAGACAGACTGCCTTAGGGTGCTCAAAGATGTAGAAAAAGATGAAAAAGTGGTGGCTAGTATCATAAAAAGCCCAAGGCACTGTCAACGAAAGAATCAAAAATAAAAAAAGTATGAAATTGTACCCAAACAACCAAAAGCCAAAAAACGTGTGTGTGTGTATATATATATAACAAATGCATATAAATTTCGGATAGTGGGTCTGGCTAACCATCGTAAAAATACAGTACTGAGAAAACTGAGGGGAGAAGCTCAACTAATCGGCCTAGAAGTCCTGCAAGACCGAATGTTTGCACCAGCTGAAGACAAACGAACTGCTTTTCGTCAAAGTCCCCATATGTGGAACAAATCTGCACCTGCATCTGAGGTCATTAGATTGTCAGACAGGTCCTCCACTATTCTAAAAGGAAAATATTTGGTTCTGTAAAAAACCACGATCATCATGGCTCCGAGACGTTTAATGTGTTTAAGAGTCACTAGAATTGTCCATCCCTGTCCTACAGCAGGAGGGCCTGGCTGACTAAGACAATCCCACATACCGCAACCACAGTGCTGATTGGTTGCCTGCACAAACATTTCATGAACTCTAAAGAGGCTAAACATGTACTTTCAAGTACAATCATCTTCACAGACATTTCGTAGCCCCTATTCTGATGAACTACAGGAGACACTCAACACAGAAAGGCGAGGAGGAATTAGGAAGAGGAGAAATTCTGAGCCCATTCCTACTCATTCAGATGACTTAAATAATATAATAAAAATAATATATAATAATAATAATAATATTTCCATTTATAAGCTATTATAAGCTAACTGTTACCAAATGCAATTTTGACTGTCATTGTGCACAATTTACGACCAAAAATAAAAAATGAGAATATGAGACTCCTAACTTAGAATTTCTGCATTGAGACAATGTCTATAAATTAAATCAAATACCAATCCAGTCTTTTATATAACCTAGGCACTCATAAGCCCAAACTAAAAATAAATAGCTAAAATCAAGCCTAAACCTGAACTCTGATGCATTAATCTCTGATTTCAGTGCAAATGTTGTCAAGGTTTAAAGCTGTAGATGAGAAAGAGCACAGGCGTAGCAGTAACAAGAGTGGCTTGGGACAGCTGCATCATGCTTGACTCTCACTCTTTTCTCCTCCTCTCGCTCTTTGAGTTGAGGCCGATTTCTCTACTACAAATCCCTTTCTCTTCCTCCTCATCTTTCTGTTCTTCTTTGCTGGTCTGTTTCACGCTCTGTTCATGGTCTCAACTCTCTCTTCTCTTGCTCTCCACCCTCCTGTCAGTCTTTTCACATTTTGCGGATCACCACCACCGTGGTGAGTACCCCAGCCAGGAATACGCCGATAGTCTGCCATGTCGGGGTCCCGAAATAGGAGCGGATTCCCTCCTGAGGGAGAAAAAAAGGCAAATTTGACAAGGCAAAAGTGGGAGAGTATTCTTATATAGAGAATCTCACATAATTTAGCTTTCATTAAAAAAAGGAAAAAGAAAACAAAACAAAATGATTTCATAATATTTCACCAGAAAGTATTACGTTCAATTATATTTTCAGAATGTTTCCATGATAAAGAAAAAATATTTTAAACGGAAGAAAAACAAAACAAAAATTTCATGTTAAGTTCTTAAAAATTTATTCTCATATGGTTTAAAAGTTTATTTTAATGAGTCATGTGATATAAACACCAAGTAAAAAGAAATCATGAATTGATGTCAGTGTTCATACGTTATTAAAAAAAAAAAAAAAGTTAACTATATTTTTTTTTAACAAGATACCGTGGATTGTTAATTTAGAAATTCCATTATTTATTTTTTTCTCCTGACATAAAGTCAAATGGGTGCTCAGTGTCACTTGACCCTTCTGAAATAATTCTAATATGCTGATTTGATGCTTAAAAACCATTTCTCATTAATATCAATATTGAAACCAGTTGTGCTGCTTAATATTTTCGTGGAAAACAATGATATATTTTTTTTCAGGGTTCTTTGATGTGTGTCTACAGTACTGCCTGGATATTTTGCTTCACATTACAAAAGTTAAATGCTAATGCTGTTTTGGGCATCTTGTTTATTGCGGTATCAGTGGATTTGGTAAAGGTCATTGTGGCCCATGTAAAAATATCACATCGACACCCAACGTTTCACATGATTTTAAGGAAGTGATGGTATAAGAAAGTCACTGTCAAGACTTACCCATCCACCCTGTTCCCTGATCCAGTTAATAACGTGTTCCTGAATGTAGGACATAGTCCAGCTTATGATGGTTCTGATGATGTCACGAATCTTGTTTGTAATAGCCTAGGAGTGCATGAATAAGAAATAAGACAAATATTTAAAACATCAAACCGATGCATTCCGATATGATATTGAGCTTGTGTAGCTCTTCACCTTGATGACAAGCCGACACGCAAAGTAGAAAAGCGCCACCACTCTGCCCCAGTTGAACTTCCCATCAGAGAAGATCTCTCGGGCCACTTTCATGAAGACTTCTTGGGTTGGCTGAAGAGCAGGGTCATTTACCATACTAAACAAATATGACAGTGAAGAGGTATGGATGAGTTGCAGCACGTTGCCATCCAGTGGGTATTTCCGAGCACAGCAGGTGACTTGGTACACAAACAGTTGCGATGTCATCCACAATCCATTACCTTTGCAGCTGCACATTTCCATCCAGCTCATCTCCAATCTGCTGTAAGCACTGCCCTAGACGTTTATGGTTGGGGTCGCACAGCTCAACACCACCCAGCTGACTTCGGGTTACTTCAGCTTCGCTGTCCCCATAACGACGAACTCGTTCATAGACGAAGCTGCGAGAGATGGGACAAGTTGACAGAGGTCATGAACAAAAACAAACACAGTGAACACTGGAAGAAGACATAAGATGATACTCACTTATTGAGAAGTACAGATCCCAAGGCAATTATCTGGTCATTGCCAGTGCCTTCAAATATTGGAAATAATAACAATTAAAAACAATACAAAATCGTGAGGAAAGACACTTGTAGGGGATGCAAATAAATATACTCAAGTACAAAATGTCAATACACAGGTTTAATAACAGATGTGACCTTAAAAGAAAAAAGAAGGTGGTGTAGTTGTTTAATGCTTTTTGTGATGTGTCTGAGGTGTGTGTGTATTTTTGAGCACATTTTTTTTCTTTTTTTTGGTGGTTAGTGTTGTTGTTGTAGAGAATATTGTGCAATGCATGAGCTGTCTAATGGAGAAAGAGACTCACTCAAGCTAAATCCCTCAAGTATGTATCATAAATAACTCAATTTAAGTACCAGTTCACATGTTTAAAAATTCTAATAAAACAAAAGACTTTAAATCCTCACTTGACACAAACACAATACATACAGGCTATTTTGCAAAACTAGTGAGCTGCCTACCTAGACAGCATTTTGAGCATTATAGATAAAATAAGCAGCTTGGAAACAAAATCCATTTCTGGTCCTATTTAAGTATTTAACTTTTTGTGTGTGTGTGTGTTTGGGTCAATTTGACCCACATTTAAATTGCATGAAACACTATTTGAAATATTTATTCTTGAAATTTTGTGACTTTTTCTCATTTACAGTCATGAATGCGCATGCAAAGTTTTTACAGAGAGATGTGTTTTGTAAAGCCTGTACAAATTATGTGTCTACAATGGTGTTGGGGTCAAAACAAGCCTTATTGGTTTCCATGAAATTAACCAAAATTCAAAACTCCTGTCTTGGCAAGTATTTATGTGAACACAGTCACTTACGTCTTAAGTGAACACAAACAGTTTTGGAAAAAAGAAAAAAAAGAAAAAAATTGATTGATTAGGCTACTCTATTCAATTTCTACCCTATTGTTAGACTAACCTACTAAAAAATTTAAGCACCCTTTAACGCATTTGTGTCTTTGTTTTATTGTATTTATTTGTCCTATTGTTTGTTATTTATTTGTTCTTATTTTATTATAATTGTGATATTTCATTTAAAATAACAATGTGAAATAAAATTACTCACATTATGAAACAAGATTTTGGTCCTATCACCCACACTTAATATATAAATATTATATAATTTGGGGTCAATCTGACCCCATGACACAAACGTAGGACCTATTTCATTAATACAGCAGCAGGATTTTAAATGGACAGTTCATCCAAAAATGACAACCCTGTCATCATTCACCCTCCCTCATGTTGGTTCAAACCTTTATGTGATGCTTTTGCATTCACGTTCATTATATGGATTATATGGAAGATGATGCAATGAAAGTGAATAGTGATTGAGGCTGTTACACTGCCCAACATCTGTTTTAATGTCCCACAGAATGAAGATACAGGTTTGGGACAACATATAATTAAGCGACAAAGATGACGTTTTTATTTGTTTTGTTCGTGCGAACTATAACGTTACCTTTAAATCGAGAGCAACCCGTCTGTGATGAGTGTTTACTCCCCCCCTCCTAACAGTTCAGCACTGAAACGATTATGTCACCTCTTCTGGAAATCAATAACACCGCGGTATCGGGCACGCGCGCACCGCCAACACAAGCGCACAGAGGCTGTGTCTCAAAAACAGGGTGCTGCCTACCAAGACAGCATCTCTGGGCATCATCGGCGTGTTCTGGAAAAAAAACGCTGTTTGGAACGCGCCCATGACGCTCATACAGTCTGTCGGACCGCGAGCGATGCCCAGAAATGTTGTATGGGTAGACAACTAACTTTGGGATCCAGCCAAAGACGACTGTGGTTTATCTGTTTGTTTAGCTCGTGTCATTGTCGTTAACGATCAGTGGCTCTGTGCGCCGGATCGTCCGGTGATCGGTGTGTATACAGACCTATTTCAGACAGCGGTGCTGTGACAGTTAACGGCACTGAGCAAACTCCCAGTTTACATTGTATGTAGTATTCTAATACACATTAAAGCGTCAGTCATTATACTTTGCTGGTCATTTGAGTTATGTATGTATCGGGAAAAACAGGCGAAAATCAAAAGAAAGCGGCACTTACCCGTATCGCCTCCGCCCGACGGCGCTGCCATATTAGCATGAAAACAAGTGGAAACTCTTCCGCTTCGTGACGTCAAGTTTGGGCAGGAAGGAAGTCTCGCGCCAGTCTGATACAGTACACTTCAGGAACTCTTGCGCCTCTTTGAGTGAGGTGTGACTTTCTTGAATTTCTATTAATATTTAATGATTCATATTAAGTTATAGTTGTATTTTTGTTGTATTTTTGGAAATGTAAATAATAGCCTCTGCACCAAATTGCATATTTATTATTAATATGCAATAATTATTTAAAGTGTTTTTCCTCTTTGAGTATGAGTTCAGTATGGACCCTTTTCACAGGACTGTGATGACGCGTTTCAACGGTCAATAAACTGTTCCATTTATTTATTTATTTGACTAATATTTAATATGCCAGACTTTACAGGGTTAATCAAACACTAGTCTAACGTCACTTATTCCTCTTGCTACTTAAAGAGTAATTAAACCCTAAACCAACTTTTTTTAATTAATGATCTGTAAGAATGGGGCTTTATTAGTGCTGTTCATTGATTCGAGTAACTTTTTTGACATTTGACTATACAGGTCCTTCTCAAAAAATTAGCATATTGTGAAAAAGTTCATTATTTTCCATAATGTAATGATACAAATTAAACTTTCATATATTTTAGATTCATTGCACACCAACTGAAATATTTCAGGTCTTTTATTGTTTTAATACTGATGATTTTGACATACAGCTCATGAAAACCCAAAATTCCTATCTCAAAAAATTAGCATATCATTAAAAGGTTCTCTAAACAAGCTATTAACCTAATCATCTGAATCAACTAATTAACTCTAAACACCTGCAAAAGATTCCTGAGGCTTTTAAAAACTCCCAGCCTGGTTCATTACTCAAAACCGCAATCATGGGTAAGAGGTTAACCCAGAAGGCCATCGACACCCTCAAGCGAGAGGGTAAGACACAAAAAGAAATTTCTGAACGAATAGGCTGTTCCCAGAGTGCTGTATCAAGGCACCTCAGTGGGAAGTCTGTGGGAAGGAAAAAGTGTGGCAAAAAACGCTGCACAACGAGAAGAGGTGAACCCTGAGGAAGATTGTGGAGAAGGACCGATTCCAGACCTTGGGGGACCTGCGGAAGCAGTGGACTGAGTCTGGAGTAGAAACATCCAGAGCCCACCGTGCACAGGCGTGTGCTTTTGAACCAGAAACGGCGGCAGAAGCGCCTGACCTGGGCTACAGAGAAGCAGCACTGGACTGTTGCTCAGTGGTCCAAAGTACTTTTTTTTCGGATGAAAGCAAATTTTGCATGTCATTCAGAAATCAAGGTGCCAGAGTCTGGAGGAAGACTGGGGAGAAGGAAATGCCAAAATGCCTGAAGTCCAGTGTCAAGTACCCACAGTCAGTGATGGTCTGGGGTGCCATGTCAGCTGCTGGTGTTGGTCCACTGTGTTTTATCAAGGGCAGGGTCAATGCAGCTAGCTATCAGGAGATTTTGGAGCACTTCATGCTTCCATCTGCTGAAAAGCTTTATGGAGATGAAGATTTTTCGTCAGTTTTTTCAGCACGACCTGGCACCTGCTCACAGTGCCAAAACCACTGGTAAATGGTTTACTGACCATGGTATTACTGTGCTCAATTGGCCTGCCAACTCTCCTGTTCTGAACCCCATAGAGAATCTGTGGGATATTGTGAAGAGAAAGTTGAGAGACGCAAGACCCAACACTCTGGATGAGCTTAAGGCCGCTATCGAAGCATCCTGGGCCTCCATAACACCTCAGCAGTGCCACAGGCTGATTGCCTCCATGCCACGCCGCATTGAAGCAGTCATTTCTGCAAAAGGATTCCCGACCAAGTATTGAGTGCTTAACTGAACATAATTATTTGAAGGTTGACTTTTTTTGTATTAAAAACACTTTTCTTTTATTGGTCGGATGAAATATGCTAATTTTTTGAGAGCCCAGGTCAGGCGCTTCTGCCGCTGTTTCTGGTTCAAAAGCACATGCCTGTGCACGGTGGCTCTGGATGTTTCTACTCCAGACTCAGTCCACTGCTTCCGCAGGTCCCCCAAGGTCTGGAACCGGTCCTTCTCCACAATCTTCCTCAGGGTCCGGTCACCTCTTCTCGTTGTGCAGCGTTTTTTGCCACACTTTTTCCTTCCCACAGACTTCCCACTGAGGTGCCTTGATACAGCACTCTGGGAACAGCCTATTAGTTCAGAAATTTCTTTCTGTGTCTTACCCTCTCGCTTGAGGGTGTCGATGGCCTTCTGGGTTAACCTCTTACCCATGATTGCGGTTTTGAGTAATGAACCAGGCTGGGAGTTTTTAAAAGCCTCAGGAATCTTTTGCAGGTGTTTAGAGTTAATTAGTTGATTCAGATGATTAGGTTAATAGCTCGTTTAGAGAACCTTTTCATGATATGCTAATTTTTTGAGATAGGAATTTTGGGTTTTCATGAGCTGTATGCCAAAATCATCAGTATTAAAACAATAAAAGACCTGAAATATTTCAGTTGGTGTGCAATGAATCTAAAATATATGAAAGTTTAATTTTTATCATTACATTATGGAAAATAATGAACTTTTTCACAATATGCTAATTTTTTGAGAAGGACCTGTAGTATTGGTAACTTGTTCAGATGTCAACTATTCATTTCATTCTGCTGAATTAGTTTATGCTAGTTGTACTTGCTTCATTAAGTGCTAGTAATGATTTCACCACCGCATTTATTAGATATATTTCTACCATTGCACTTTATCTTTATTTTTCATACTCCCATCTGTGTAGAATTACATTTCATATTTCTTTTAGCATTTCTAGACCATACGTTTGCTGTATTTAGATTACGCCCAAACATAGGTTCTGATATTTATTATAACTTTGAACCTAATTTGTTTTTTATTTACATCAAAGTAAATAAATATGAGAGATTAAAGAATTCAAAACCTTCTCAACGCTGAATTTAGACGGTAACCCACCACACGATTTAAAAGTTGTTTAAATAAATCATAGCGAACGCTTTTAGTTCGGCCCCTCCCCCAGTGTGTCGTCATGTCCGCGGAAACCTCTCTTCCGCCCGTCTCGCGCATGTGTAGTCCTCTTTACGACTCGGCTGGCGAAGATGGCGGACACACAGGTACGTGAGTCCAAACGGCGTGGTCATGAAAACGCGTTTGATTTCACGTTAAACTTAAGCGCAAAGCCACAAATGCTGGTAGATAAACAGCACAGAAACCATCATGGAGCCAGTCGTGACCAAAATGGATCACGCTGAAGACTAGATTATGTGTTTTCTCCATCTCCTGCTAACGGGTAGGAAGCGTTGTTGAACGAGAAGGCGAGCGGCCTTGCCTCACCCGACCAGCACAAAGTGGTTTCTTAAACACGCAACAGTTTATTTGGTGTAAAGTTTTGATATAAATAAAATAACTTTATTTTGTCTGCTGACTCTATCTTATCGAGAGGTAAAAACCGAATTTGCCAGCAAGGCATGGATCGCACATGGATGTGTACATTACTAATAATCCAGGAGGAATAGGAGCTCCACATATTCCGCTTTATGACAGTGTTAATATAGTTAACTCTTTCACTTGAGTCCAGAAAACATTTGTAGACCCTCTCTGAATGGGCATAAAGCTGCAAATGATGTTTTTTCTCACGATGGTCTTCCAAGTCTGTCAGACTCTGACGACACTGCCTTATGGCGTCACTGATGCAGCGTAAAATCTCTTTGACGAATCTTTTTAATTTGGAGAACACTTGGCTCTGAAAGTTTTTAGGGTTTGGTATTGTGAGGATATACTAATAGTCCAGGATATCCAGTGTTAAACTTAATTCTATTCCAGCATATGTGTCAATTTTTAAGGCTTATGACCGCCTCTGTGCTTGTGGTCTTGTTTCAGAACGAGAGGGCTTATCAGAAACAGCCCACCATCTTCCAGAACAAGAAGCGGGTTCTGGCTGTTGAAGGAAGTGGCAAAGAGAAGCTTCCACGTTATCACAGAAACGTCGGCTTGGGCTTCAAAACCCCCAGAGAGGTGAGCTTGTGTTTATACGCCAGCTAAATTTTTATTGCAGATGATGTCTTTTCTCACGATGGTCTTCCTAGACTCCAAGAGAGCTCTGAGGATACTGCCTTTTGGCAATGCTGATGCAGTTGTATATGTTTACATTGTGTAACTTCAAGTTGAGTTCAGATGACTAAAGTTCTTGTGCTTATTTCCACAGGCTATTCAAGGCACTTACATTGATAAGAAATGCCCCTTCACTGGAAACGTGTCCATCAGAGGCCGGATTCTGTCTGGTAAGTCTGTGTACTTTGCTGGCTAAGTGTAGTTTTATTTAGGGTGCAGATGATGTCTTATCTCACGATGGTCTTCTGAACCCTTTGGGTTTTGAGGATAATGCCTGATGGCTTAACTGATGCTTCCCTGTGTCTCATTTTTGTGTCTTAGTCCTTTTTGGAAATCAAAGATTCTATATGCTGCTATTGATATACAACATATGTGAACTGCTGTCATCTTTTTCCAGGTGTGGTGACCAAGATGAAGATGCAGAAGACCATCGTCATCAGGCGGGACTACTTGCATTACATCCGCAAGTACAACCGTTTTGAGAAGAGACATAAGAACATGTCTGTGCACCTCTCCCCATGCTTCAGGTAAAGTGTGTCCATTGGTGCTTTTTTAGGGGCTGAAACATTTGTGTATACACTTCTGTGCATTTGAACACATGCTCTAAATGGGTGGTGAGCTGCAAATGATGTTTTTTCTCACGATGGTCTTCCAAGTCTCTCAGGCTCTGACGACACTGCCTCACGGCATCACTGATGCAGCAGATAGTAGCTAAAACAGGGGTCTCCAAACTCTGTACTGGAGGGCCGGTGTCCTGCAGAGTTTAGCTCCAACTCTAATCAAACACACCGGATCCAGCTACTCAAGGTCTTACAGGTATACTTGAAACTTCCAGGCAGGTGTGTTCAGGCAAGTTTGAGCTAAACTCTGCAGGACACCGGCCCTCCAGGACAGAGTTTGGTAACCCCTGACCTAAAAGGTTTCTTTGGATTAAAGGTTTTTGGGTTTATAAGTAGTTTAGTTTGGGAGGTATTTGTATAAGGTCAAATTGCTGCAAGTTTTTCTTCTTGAAAATCATTTAATAATGTTCTCCATTTGTTTAGGGACGTGACTTTAGGTGACATCGTTACAGTTGGAGAATGCCGCCCCCTCAGCAAGACAGTGAGGTTCAACGTCCTGAAGGTCACCAAGGCAGCTGGAGCCAAGAAGCAGTTCCAGAAGTTTTAAAACTGTTTTAACAATATGGTGCCTCTGTATTGTTTGTGGAAAAGAAAATAAAAAAAAATCTGTTTTTACTGTCTCCAAGTCACTTTGCAAATGCATCCTGCTCCTATATGCCCCTCAACATTTCATATTTTGCATGTCTCCTTTAAGACCGGATTCAAATGATCAGCAGCAATACACTTCTAAATATTTAAACTTATAAATATTGTAGTATCTTTTAATACGGTAATATTTTGAACTGTTTTTAAGTTCATTTTTGTTTTAGTAATCTGTCATTTTCTAAATTATCGTTAGCTTAGCATTTTTAGTGCTGTACTTTTATCATAATTTTTCACATTTTCCTTTAAATGTTTTATAGTAGTCACCAATAACTTTGTATGTATCAGTGTGCCTGATGTTTAGGTTATGATAAACTCAGCATTGTCCAATAACTTTGAATGTATCAGTGTGCCTGATTTTCAGGTTTTTAGGTTTTGATGATTGTTGTTTTGTAGGTTTTGTAGGCTGGTGATTTGTGCCTGATGTTTAGGTTAAAACACTTTGTAGCGACGAGTTTTTATTTATATAGCACATTTCGTCCCTGTCACTATCATCACTACATTGGAAATGATTTAAAAAGACTCGCTTACAGAATATATGAATTTAGAAATGTCAATGCATACCAATCACCTAAACCTAGATTTTAATGTGACTAATGTTTTAATGAGCTGTACTAACTACATCTGATTGTACGTGAAGTCCACTTAATCGATCCTAATGAATCTGAGTGGTCGGTTAGTTTTTACAATGCATATCCTCCCATTTAATGAGTACTCTACATCTGATTGTACGTGAGGTCCATTAATGTTTCACTGACCTCAGTGAAGTAGAAAATAGATGTTGTTTTTTGCCAATAATCTCGGCTAAATCGAGATGGGGCAGTTTTTTACCAATTATCTATTATGAATATGGTTGGGGCAGTTTTCTACACCGAAGTGTTGTTGTCCTCATCGATAGTAGTGCAGGACTTCTCCAGCAGATTGGTATTGTTGGATTTTTCTGGCAGATGGCGCTGCTTCACTAGTACTGCTTACGTCATGCACGCAGTCTATGGTTTGAACCTGGTGGCGCGAAATCGGAGATCATATGCTGTAAAAAATTCGGTGATTTCAGAAAGAACAAAACTTTTAATGGATAGTTTTTTGCATTATTAGTCCATGCTTGTCGCGTTATATATCTGCTCTTATGATTAACATAAGAACAGGCATGACATAAACTGTGCAATCAGCTAGCTAATTTGTAAATGAACAGTTATGTAACGAACTGATTTTTGAAATTGATTTTCATTGTATGTTGACACAGGCTTGTAATAAATGGAAGGGCTTTGTTTACCGTTGGAGATGAGTTTTATGATGAGGTTTGGAATTTACTTTTAGTTTTGAAATGCATTATAAAGCATGTTAGTACAACTGAGTAATGCCACCTCCACGTTAACTACATTTTATAATGTGCTTTGGGTAACACTTCATTTTGATGGTCCCTTTTGAACATTCTGTTGACAATAAGTAATGTTGCACCTACATATTTACTAACTCTCTTCAGACTATTAATATCTGCAAACTCTTTATAGACATGGTCTCCCAACAGACATTCTACTGACTATGTATTTGCTTGGTTATCTTGTCATCCATAATTTTTCATCTGTAGGATTTGCTTGAAGCTGATTGGATGTGTCCATCAGCGCACACATCTTCTTCCACTCCTTTTGTAGCACCATCATCTGAATCCTTACATGTACAGCAGAGCTCCGTTAGCTTGTCATCAGGCCCTGGGGAAAATACGTCTGAATCTGCTTCTGTTCTGACTCCAGCATGTGGCACTATCAGTGCCCTACCAGATCTCTCCATGCCTCACTGTCAGTCAATCTCTGCCTCCGTTTCTTCTCTCCGAGTGCCCGCATCATCCCTGCAACCTTCCTCTAACCTAATAAACCCTCCACCCCAAGCATCTCTCAGTGTCCCGCAGAGAGACCTCCCTCCTCAGGATGACTTTGACGACTGGGATGTGGATCTGGAGAAACTGGATAGCGTTCCTCAGATGGTTTGTGAGCCACAAAATAACCAGCTGCACCACTGGACAATATTTCACCCACTAAACGGATGAGGCACCAGAAGTGTCCTCTCATGGCAGGTTTGGCGCTACCTCCTCAGTGTCAATTACATGGCCCTTAGTCAACACCTCATTCGCATCCACCATCCAAGGCCCCATGTGTCCATCTACCCCTATGCGAAATGTAAATCACATGCGTGGCCCCGCTACACCAGTCTTGCGATTCTCCAGACCTGTGACTCCCAAGCCTCCAGTTGTGTTGCCTCAGTGCCAGAGGGGCGCTTTGACACCGAAGACCCCGCTGCAGTCTCCTTTCCACTCGGTGTCTTCCACTACTGATTCCACTTCCACATTTAAACATTGTTCTCTCAACACTCCTGTCCTGACCAATCACCTGATCCAGCTGGTGTCTGCAGCCAATAAGACACCTCAGAGGCCACAGAGTCGCATGATGGCAGCCAAAGCACGTTGTTTTCCTGGCCGGGCAGGAGCACTACCAATACAGGTCAGCTAAGCGCTATTTTAGCTGATTATTGTTAATATCAAACAATATTTACTGCTCAGAACTGATATTTAGTGTACTGCAAGGATATTTCTCTTTAAAACCGATGTTTATTATTGTTCTGTACCCTGCAATCTGGAAATTTCCATTGCTTTCTCATGACTGACTCATAGAATTTCTGATTTAATTTAATTTGATTTGTTTTTTTTTTGTTTGTTTTCTGTTTGTTTTATTGTAGGTAGTTTTGATGACGTTGTGTCAGTTCCTCAGACGCCTGAACATGGAGCTGCTGCTCGGCTAAGAAGTGATGGATGTAAATATGGGATCTTCCACATTCCAGATTAAAATACTGTCGATAGACTTGAGACTTGTAGTTGCACGTTTTATTGTGCTGTTTATTCCAGTGTTGTTATTGTTAGCTAAAACTTAAAAAAAAAAAAAAAAAAAAATTGATTGAAATAAAGCTAAAATAATATAAATATATAAAAAAGCTTAAATGTAAACAAAAATGAGAAACTAACTGAACTAACTCTTAGTGGTTTTGAAGTTTTCTTTAAATTACTGTAACTACAAGAGAAATAAAAATAAATTAAAGCTAAAAATAAAACAAATAAAAATGACAAATGCATGTAACAGAATTACTAAAACTTAGCTAAAATGTAAATGAAAACAATGTATAAAAATCTAAAAGCCAATTCAAAATTTAAATAAATAATAGTAAATAAATATTACTGAAAATACATTCCCAATGTAAGGAGACCTACATTTATATAAACAAACATTACTTAAACGTAAATTAATGTTTGCACCAATTCTGGCTGATTAAAAAATAAACAGATTTAAAAAAAAAACATTGTAAATGCTACAGGTGAATTTTTATGCATCACAACATTATGAAATGGTCATTTATTTAAATTTTTTTTAAATGTTATTTTTATTAGTGTTATTAAATTTAGTGTAAAATGATGGCACACACATGTCAAAATTGGATCAAAAATTAAATTTCCAATCTCAGTTTATACCAATAGGAAAAATATATGATATGGTGCCAAGATATTGTGAATTCCTCTTTTATTTTTATTGCCATTTCTCTTTATCTCTCTCTCTCTTCCACTATTTCACAGTTATGTGGAATCGCTCACAGGTCCACTTTCTCTCACACATACTCACAAACTTGCACTCATCAGACAGGGTGTCCATTTTTCACAGCAGGTTTCCAGGTTTCAGGTGAGTGAGGAAGAGGAGTTCAGCAGGGGTCCGTGGGCAGTGATGAAGACTGAGATTGGATTGGACGAGAAGAACCCTTCTTGCTTTCTGCACTCTTACAGTGTTGTCATGGTACTCCACAAGGTGAGCTACAGAAATCTCACAGCACACTGTACATTAAAATGAGCTTATTTGAGTGATTGTGCTATTAATATTAAGGATAGAACTTTGTTCGTCAGCAGATTTCTTTATTTTCATCCAGAATTGTTCAGTAAATATTTGTATTGCTTTTATTTATGCCTAAAGTAGAAGTCCATGGCTATAATCAGGACAAATGAGGAATGTCGGCTCCCTAAATGATTAACACAAACATAATCACCGTTGTCATCAGTCACCTTAAAGTGATTATTAATGTAACTTTAATGTGTTTTGCCCAGTGTGTCATAATGATCCTCTGCTAATGGTACACGTGTGTTAAATATTCATTAGGCTGACAAATGCTGATTAGCTTTTCACTTGATTCATTACCAGTGGCCTTGAGGCTGTGCTGCAACTTATGCTTTTTCTTTTATTCTTATGTTTTTCTTTGGCGATTTATTTGTGACTTATCACTTTCTCACACCAGGCTGCTCTCAGGCAGCTAGCTAAGAATAAGGTCCCTAATATGGCTGTCGTCTTGAAGAGTATCACACACACTCCTGCAGATGCAAAGGCCGTCTTCAGAGATCCCACCGGTACTAATAATTAGGGTATAACATACACCGCCAGGCAAACATTATTAGCTGAAAGTATCTAGTGACTAAACCAATAAAAACTATATTTTAGCTGCTTCATAGTCACCACCCTTTTGCAGACTTTTTTTTTTTTTCTCTCATCCAACTTCATGAGGCTGGGGTGCATTTTAAACAACTCATTTAGTATTGTGTACTTTGTACTTGATGTAGCTTTCTATAATAATAATGATGATAATAATAATAATTATATATCAAAACTGAAATTTCTTAAGTTGCTTAAAGGGTTACTCCATCCCAAAATTAAAACTTTGTCATTAATCACTTACCCCCATGTCGTTCCAAACCAGT
Organism: Cyprinus carpio; assembly: GCF_018340385.1. NCBI lineage: Eukaryota > Metazoa > Chordata > Actinopteri > Cypriniformes > Cyprinidae > Cyprinus > Cyprinus carpio. Next base: position 19,551,652 of record NC_056574.1, on the reverse strand, counting down.
AAAAGCTTTGTTTGTCTTCGGAACACAATTTAAGATATTTTGGATGAAAACCGGGAGGCTTGTGACTGTCCCATAGACTGCTAAATAAATAACAGTGTCAAGGTCCAGGAAAGTATGAAAACCATCGTCAGAATACTCCATCTGCCATCAGTGATTTAATCGTAACGTTATCAAGTGACCAGAATACTTTTTGTACACGAAGAATATGTTTAATATAATTAAAAATTCAGTAAGAAAGATTGTGTCCAAAGTTTGACTTGGTATGTGTACATATAAAGAATAAAACACGACTTGCTTTCTCCATGATGATATGGGTGACCATATCCTCTTGTTCTCTTTCTCTCACACACACACACACACAATCACAGTGACTGAAATCAGGGGGTCACTGACTGAGCTGGTGTTCTTGGTCTGATTACATTCTTATTTCCAGAAGTCTTTTTTGACTTCTCTCTCTCTGTTTTTTTTTCTTCTTTTTTTCTCTTTTGCACTCTGAAGGTGAGATGCAGGGCACGGTTCATTGTTGCCTGGTAGAGGAAAGACTGGGAGAGCTCAAGACAGGAGCTGTGTTACTACTCAAACAAGTAACTACATTTCAGACCTCATTATAGACTACCACAGGAAATAATATAAACTTACTCCGGAAGTTGTTTTAATTTACTCATTATTATTACTCTGAGCCATGGCATAACAGATAGCACATGCAGAGCTGTGGCCATTACAAGATTGGGCTCACAATTTTTTTTAGATTCAGTTCTTCACTCTTTTCTATCATTTCCAGTCCTCTACTGTGTTTCTATCGAATAAAGAGGCAAGAATTCCACACAATTCTCAATCTTTTTTTAAAGGTTGGTGTGTTTTCACCATCACACCGAAGTTTCTATATAATATTCATGAAGGTATCACCCAATAACCTTCTCAAGATATACCCACCTGATGGGGTCTTCCATAACTCCCAGCCATCCCACCCTCCACTAGTGAGTTACCTTGTTCTGTTCTCAAGGGTATTATTACTGTATTTTCTTCAGGTGTTCAGTGAGCCTGATATTGAGATCTCCAGCATTGTGTTTGTTTGTTGGTGAATTACCTGTCTTCAGGAGATGATCCCTTTCCATAATATTGCTTAATTAAACAATTTGTTATGCATTTGAGGAAATTAATATGCATTTGAGGAAAATCGGGCTGCTGATGGTTTAGACACTGCAGCTGTCTCTAATGAGCTCTGTCAAGCACCTACAGTGTCTGCACCAACAGGAGACACAGCATGGGACACAGGAGTGTATGTTGGAGTATCATCTATTGAGCAATATCACACAAGCAACTTGAAGCAAGAGTGCTGTTTTAGTCTCAAAGCAATGTACTGGCTGAAAGCTGGTGTGTAATTGAGTATGTGAGTGGAGTGACAGATTACTTTTTCCTTCTTTAGGGGTGCGTTTACACTTGTAGTTTGGCTCTTTTGATTCGGTCCAAAAAAAAAATTCATTTAGCGTTATCCCTGTCATTTTTAAGACCAAACCTAAAGATACAAAATAAAAGGCATATAGATATGGGCACAACCTAATTGGACAGCGTTTATGACATATTTTGCAAACTAAACTGCTTTGTGCTGGGCTAAATCCACTCTTTGTATGTGTACATATGTGGTGGTATTTTTACCAGCTGATAACTTACAAAGAGATTATAAAATTTGTAAAGGAGTCAAAACAGCAGCAGGAATTCCTCCATTGTACATGGAGATCTGCTGCAAGGAGAGGGTAATGGGCAGCATAACTTCTAGAAGACGAGAACATGAGACCAGTTATGCTTGAGCATTCTGTCTTTTTTGGTCACATCTTGTGACATCACATCATTATTTTGGTTCATTCAGATATATTTGGTTAGTTTTCTGTTCATATATCATTCGACCTGCACCAGAGTTCATTTGGAAGTGGACTGACACCCCCTGAAAAGATTGGTCTTGGTCCGATTGTTTAGTGCGCAAGTTCTGATGGCAGCATTCACACTTACTCTAACTAACCGCATCAGAGTTGATTTTAACTGAAGCAAACCTGCCAAGTGTAAACGCACTAAGTGTTCTGTAAACACTCTTTGCTTCATATTTTCCATTTCCACTGCCAAACAGACCTGTGATTTGTTTCCCATACAACAATATAATTTGCTACTTAACCATCATAGAAGGACGAGTAATTGAAAAAAAATAATTAGCTAGTCACATGGTTGTTCCTCCGTAATTTGAACCATGTTGATTAAACAATATTGGACTGTTGTAAATGACATCACGTACAGGTGGTGGCGTAATCTCTGGTTATTAATAGCTTTGAGATTAATGTCTGATTATTGTAGTTTGCTTGCTATGCTTATGTGACCACAGGTTGAGAGATGTAGTTTCAAACACACATTTTCAATGCTGTTTGCGAATGTTCATTGGAACTGTGGTTTTGGGAAACAGAATCGTTGAACTATGTTGGTAACGCTGGAACTTGAGACAATAGTTGGATAATCATGTTTTTGGGACAACTTCCACACTCATATATTCTGGTCTGGAACAGCACAAACATAGACAAGCAAAGCCATAATGACGGTGCTCTTGAAATGTCACTTGACCATTTAAAACCATTTATAATTTCATAACCGGCATCATTTGGATGTTAAAAGCATCAGGTATGAATTTAGAAAAACCTTTTTTGAAACCAATCTAGGCAGAGTGCCAGGCTAAGTCTAAATGGATGCATTTTGCCAGACCCATTTGAATTTGTCACAAAATTTTATTACTTTTTTCTGACCCCTAAATGACCATATGTAAGCTAATTTAAGCAATATTCAACTGCCTTGACATTCTAAATAGCACTGAGGAAGAAAATAAGAGGACTCCCACATTGGTAATAAGAAAGCTTTTGAATCTACATCAGCATCCTTACAAAACCAGACCATGGGTTTACTGTAGTATCTATAACCTTAGTGACTCTGAAGCTCTGCCAGGCCTAGAATGAGCTGATCTATATCAGCCACATTTTTGAGCGTATTGTGATTTGTGATAAATGTTTGCTTATCGCACACCCCTAAGCTGGATTCTTTTTCATTCATGATTTTTTCACATTGTTTGTGCTTTATGTGAACATACGATATGGGATTTTCAGATAAGAATAATGCAATTATCTTAATGGCTTTTATCACACAATTCACAAGACTCTATTAAGTTTCAACAAATAGTGATTCGTCTTCCAAACAGCGGGTGGTATGCTGTGCTCGGTTGTACGGTCTGTTTGAATTTAGATGGGAAAGAAAATGTAACTTATAATTTTAAGTTGCTTTGGTGTTTTTTAATTTGTGAAGTGAGTGTATGCATTTGGGTATTAATCTGTGTCTGTGAAAGTTTCTTTTAAGATGACCTTGATGAGCTGCTCGGGGAGTTAGCTGTGGAGGTATATGACGGATTACATTGATCACACAGTCACTTTAAATACAGAGTATAGATGTAGAGCATGTCTCATATTAATACATATTATGACCGTTCACACTGATAAACAAGCAACACCTGCTACCCAAAGACTACTTTTGTTCAGGTTTTGTGTACACCTTTGTAAATATGTACATAAATCACTTGTCTCATGCATAAATTGAAAGAATAAATACCTGATGAGACCCATAAATAATGTGTTCACTTATTGAGTGTTCCTGACAAATGCCACATGCTTTTGTAGCTAGTATTAGATGGGTTGAAGGAACATGTCTGTACAGATCAATGTTAATTTCATGCTGAAATTAACCAGTAATCTGATTTTTTTTTTTTTTTGGCAAGCTTTCGTTGTGAATTTAAATCAGTCATTAAGGCTACAGTTTGCCAGCTGGATTCCCCCTCAAAGTACTCAAATGGCGTAATTAGTCAGTTTTGATGCACTAGGAGAGTGGCTGGCATAATGGGGTTTGTTCACGCTGTTTAAAAGCTTTTGCATGTCTAACTGCAAGATGTACTCTTGAGTGGTTGACATTATTTGATAATTTCATTGATTATAATTGGAAGTCCCTGCCTGTTTCTTTGTCTTTCACCGCCATCTTTTAATTTACATTTCTTACCTGTCTTGATTAATCTTTATCTCATGAATTGCTCTGCACTGACTTGATCTCACTGTCTCAACAGTGTATTATTGATGTCTAGGTTTATTCACTGTGAGTGATTATAAAGTCATGAAGGTGCAATTACTTATTCAGTCTTCCCTGGCATACCTTGTTGAATAATTAATTGATTAAATATTAAATCTCTTGTCCTTTCTGCATAACTTATTTGAGGTGGAGGAGAGTAAAATCCATTAGCTGGGGTCTTATAACCATATAAATATATTTATTTATTTAAAAAAAAATGTCCCCTACATATCTTATATGTATGGAATGATGTTTCTCTTGACCATAGATGGCCGACAAAATCTCATCGCTTTTGATGAATGGCTACGCTACTTTTTTTTGTCATTTCATCTGAATATCAAGATTTGTGAGATTTATTCACAGGTAAACAGTTTAATTAATCACAGGTTAACTAATCTAATTTTGGAAATAGTGATGTATTGCATTATTTTTTTTTTAGTTTAATATTATAATTTATATTTTGTTTTGTTTTTTTTTTTTTGATATTTGTGGACATCTGTGGAGTAAATTATTTTTTAGATTTTTCTCTTAGTGAAAAGATAAAATTAGACCCTTGGGTTAAGGATGGCTCCTCCAAAATGAGCACAGAAGGGCCCAAGTGGCATGTTGTTATTATTTTTAAATTTAATACTTATTGCTTATTGCTCATTCACTTTGTATTTATTATATTGCTATTCTGACATTTTCAATTAAATAATTAACTATGGAAATATTCATATGCCTGCATATAAATCATGATTTCGTATTTTACAACCATATTTTTTAAAAATGAAAATAATATTTCTGTCAAATTTAGCCAGGGGGTTACTTTCCCCAGGTAGGGGGCCAATATACCCTAGCAGTAAACTACTTTCAGTGCTATAACAACTAAATAAGCAAGTGATTCTATTTTTTCCCCTTTAATAACACATTGGTTGATGCATTACCAGCCTGCACAAGATAAACTTCTAAATTACAACTTAAAAATAAATGCTCACTGTTCTTAAGGGGGCATCTTACTCTGTAAATATTATTTTTTCTTATAGATCAAACTTTGTACAGTTGCTTTGACCCAACATCTCACCATCTTCAGTAATATGTGATTTAGCATTTAAATTTACTATTATTTTGTATCTACTTCCAAAAGCTTTGCATATTTCATTAAACGCGATGTCATCTTTAAATGGCTAAACGCAGCTTCAACAGCTTTTGATCTAAACTTTGAATTTCTCACAGGCATTTTCATCCATTAATAAAGCTGTTCTTGAATTTGACACTGCTTTAGTATTGAGCTCAGAACAGAGATGAGATCTGATCTAATCTGTCAGCATGTCACAGATGTCTCTTGTTACTCAGAGACTGATGGTGAGTTTTATCCAGGGCCCAGAGGAGGAGTAATCTGTTTAAACTTTGCTCATTACTGCAGCTGAGGGGGCACAGGGACCTTGCCTTATTCGCTTCATTAAGTCATTTACAGTCTGGAAGCCCTGCAGCTGTCAGTAATATCAGTGCCTCCACAGAGATATTGGTGCGAGATGAGCTGTGAATGGCATATGACATGTAAGCGATAGAGGACATGGATTATCAGCGGATGTATAATTACAGCCATCGTTTCTAATATGTCCGCTTTCATTTCTTTCATAAAATGAGAGATTTGTTCACTTATCCTCAGCATACTTGGCTCATCTAGATTCTGTCAGATGAATCACCCCAATGATGTCTATTTGACAGGCATCTTAAGCATTAACGTGTGCTGTATGGTGTGTATTAGTCACTAGGGGGCGACATGTGCACTAAAGATCAGACTCAGATTGAAGTGTGTAACAGAGTCATTACCGAGCCTAATGTGCCTCCACAAGGTCTTTAGCTCCAGTCCATAAAGATGTTACTACTGTCCCTTCCCTTTTCTTTAGGTCTTAGTAATTTGCCTCGAGTAATTAACTGACACTTGAACGGAAGCCTGATTTAATCAGTATCTGGTCTTCTGTCAGTTTGAAAAGCTGCTGATTGTTGGAGACACTTGAGGATCAATCTCCCAACTCTTCAGCATTGATTAGAAGACCTTCGCCATCTGAACCTCCATCTTGCCTTTTGAATGTGCCAAGTTTATATATATTAAAAAAATCTGTATTTATTTATTTCCGTGCTAAATTGTGAACTTATGTATTTGATGTGCAGCTAGAAGAAGTAAACTACTTTGATAATCTGCTCTTCTAAATCATAATTTTAATAAGGCAGGTCACTACATTTACTTCAGGTCTCGTGTTCAGAGTGATGAGTGAACCTGCCTGCAGCCAACTTGCTCTTATTTTAAACTTCTTGAAAATAACGGGTATCTGTGAAGAATACAACTTCTGTTTTCAAACTCAGAGAAATTGTCACGATTATCAGCAGCTAGAGCGATACCTTATTTCCATAATAGGCCAAAAATGGTTGTTATAGTAACCTAAAATCATGAATAAATAAATTAATAATTCTATTTTACCTAGTTGCCAAGCAAAGTATTCATTACCATTTATTACTGAAATAATTAAAATTAGACATTAAAAAAAGACAAGAAAAAAACTAAAATGAAAATATATTTTTCAATTCAAAATATAATAAAAAAATAAATATAAATAAAGAACAGAATTAAACATCACAAGGGTCTCAAGGCAGGCCTTACTAATGATAATCGTGATATATAACAAAATGAAATATCCTTATCTTTTTAATTACGCATGTTGCAATATAGTGGTATTGCCAGTAACCTATTTTAAAATGAATAGTAAATTAAATAAATGAAAGAAATAATCCAGCAGCAGTTTCTGTTGACATCCAACACTGGTTACCGCCCGTCATAAAACAGAAGCAAACACAGCACACATCTACTGTGGTGCAAAAGCATGTATATGAAAGACGAGGAACTCTACCCGCACTTAAAAAAAAGTTAGCTTGCCAGTGTGGAAGTTTTTTTAGATTCAGAAAAAATGATTCGTTAAGCCAGGTTTACACTACAGGATTTTAAGCCCGATTTGCAAGTAAACGAGCTCGTCGGCAGGTCGGGCTGTGATCAAGGGGAAATCAGTGGATGATCAGCGCACCACATTCTTTATGTATGAACAACTCAATGTCGCATCAAAGAGGCTCTTCTTCTTCTTCTTTTTAACGTTAAATGGAGACCAACGAGGCTCGCTGAAGCCAAGCAAATATCTAGCATGTTAAACATCTGAATTACGAGCGACTAGCTACACCCAGTGAGAGAGCAAGGCATGGGTTAAGGTCAGCGGAAGAAAAACAGCAACAGCAACATTAAAGGTGCTATATGTAAGTTTTTGACTCTACTAAAGCATAAAAATACCATAATATTTTTTTAAGATATTTAAGAAACATGGTAAGTTAGCATACTTGTTTATCTGAAAAACAATGCTACAGTTAGTTATTCTCCTTTACAAATGTGCGTTCAGTGTCGGAATGTCTGTCTTTGTTTTGGTCTGTGTAACCCGCACACTGCCAGTTTACCCAAATGTATTTCGTCACCCTGGGTTGCCAGTTGGCGGAAAACACCGCGTATTTAATTTCAGTCATGGGAGCTGCCAAACGAAAGGGGTCAGAGTCTGAGATCAAACATTCTACCCATCCTAAAAAGCCTCGGTATCCATCCAAAAAAAAGTGTATGATCAACGGTATAACAAAAGCCATATAAATATTGGAGATGCGTTTGAGAGATGGAGACAGCTTAAAACAGACAAAAGTTTCAAAACGAATGCTGAGTTGGCTAATTTTCTCCTTGACAGGGAAGTAGTGATGGCGAAGTGAAGCGTTCTGAACCAGTGAAGCTTTCACCACAATTGTATTGTAAAAAGGTTCATTACTTAAAGCTTTTCAACACAGTTTATGTTTTTTATTTATAAATGAATAACACCTTCCAAAGTGCTGCGTTCCATTACAGCCACTGGTTTCACATCTGGTTCTACAACTGATTTTTTGTTTTATTTTATTGTATATAAATAATGGTCATTGTCAAAGTCATTCATTTGTGTCGGTGTACTGGAACTAAAATAAGTCAAATAAGTGAAACATAAAATAATAATTTAAATCCATGATCGGTCTATTTTAACTCTATTTTTTTAACAAAAAAAAAAAATCTAACGCATTATAAAGGAATATAACTTAAAAGAACGCTGTGGTTCGCTTCGGTTGAACCAGATCCTGAAGCAGTTACATGGTTTTCAGACGATCTAAACTTCAAACGTCGTAGATCACATGCTTTTGGCAAAAAAATTTACTTCAAATGGCTTTTGAGAGGAATATTTTTTTTCTTATATTTTCACAAAATAGGGCGATGTGCGCTTTATAGAGCGCTAAACTCATATGTTTCATTCATACTTGACGCCGGAGGGAACCGTCATGCAGAAAGTTCACAGGGGAGACTCAAAGGAATAATAAAACTTATGGCGTTCCAGAAAATCCCTTATATGGACAAAGGCATCATGGACTATCTGTACCTGAATAAAATACAGATAGAGACGTTTGATTGATTAAATATGAGGAGAATTAACACACGATTGATGCAGTGTATGGTTTATCTTTGTTTTTCAAACCATCTCTGGTATTCTCATTAGAATAATGTATATTTAAAATGCAGTGCTAAGCGACTTAGCCCTTATCACTGTGTAGAATTAAATAATAATGCAATTTCTCATTCTATAAAAGAGGGCACATCAGTTCACAGTTTTATTTATTTATTTTAATTTTAAACTGTATGCAGTTTAGTATAATTGTCCCCTTTTGTATGCAATTGTGTGATTCATTGGCCAATAAAATAAGATAAAATAAAAACACACAATATAAGATGTATGTGACTGATTTCTATAGATATTGCGATATATCATTATCGTAAATTCATTTGGACAAGATAATCCTGTAGTGAAAAATTGGATGTTGTGATGGTCCTAAATTGAAGTAGTAGAAAAAAATGTAATTTTTTGTCATGCAAGATGCAGAAAAAATTGTTAGAAGCAACAGAATAGCCAAAGATGTGTTTTATTACAATTTTTTATATGTGCCATTTATCAGCCATAACATGAAAATAATTGGATTCCCAGTATCAGCCAAAAAAACTCCAAAAAGAGGTCTGTGTGTTCATGCGGATCAGACAGAATAACACAATATAAGGTTACAATGTGAAGTGTACTGTGTCAATGTGCTGTCCTTCTTTGTGGACCATATGGCAGTGGGTGTGGGCATCATTTTTTTTAAGGGGCACCGGTGCCAGTTCCAGATCACTTGGTGAGTATAGACAAAGGGGGAAAAAAGATTTACAAGTAAATATGAGATAGAAAAGCTACTGATATATTTTTATTTAGGATGGAAAGGACACTGATCTAGTAATTTTTAATAAATCAACCAAAATTGCAGTTAATTAAAGCCATTAATTACCATTTATTTTTGTTAGTTTTGAGTGACATGAGGGTGAATATGATTTATGGAAGATGCAACTTGATCGAACTGACATTTGTGTTTGAGTGATGTTTGCCATAGCATTTTAGACAGTTCAAAGTTTGAGGTTATTATGTTTTTTTTTTGAAAGGTATTAATACTTTTATTCAGCAGAGAATAGTAAATAAATAAAAAAAGTAACAGTAAAGACATTTGCAATGTTACAAAAAATCTGTTTAAAATAAATGCTGTTCTTTTGGAATCTAAGAATCTTGAAAATAAAAATGTATCATGGTTTCCACAAAAAAATATTAAGCAGCACAGAATGATTTCTGTAGGATCATGTCATGTGGCACTGAAGACTGGAGTAATGCCAAAGTCAATTTTCCTTCTATAGTCTTTGGTAATGCCTGCTAAAAATTCAGCATTGTCATCCCAGCAATAAATTATTTTTTAATTTTAAATGTATTAAAAAAGAAGAGTTGTATTTTATGTAAGTAATTTGTTTTTGAAAGGTACATTTAATATCCATTCGGTTGAATGGACATGATGCTTCAGGCAGTATGTATTTTTCCGTCAGGTCATGACTGTGTCTCATATCCCCTTTACCCTTCCAAACAGCTTTAGCTGAGCTCGTGTCATTACAGGCTGTCAGAGCTCCAGAATAAAGTTCCAGCCTCGCCTATTGATCTGTGTGCCAAACGCTTTCCTCGATTAGAATCAGAGCTGTGTGTTTGTGTGTGTCCTGTACAGCCATTTTGCGTAAATGTATTTGCAGAGGTTCATAAATTACCTCTTTGCTTATTCCCCTTCTCTGTTCCTCACATCTGCGTACCCAAGGCCGAAACGGATGAGAAAATCAGGGAACTGGAATGAGGGAATGAAAGTGTGCGGGAGAGAGACTGATGAGGGAGAGGGAGAATGAAATGGGTGTCAAGGGCAATGAAATAGAGAGGAACATTTTCTCCAACTCACCTAACCAAGAAAAAAACTAACAAAACAGAGAAAGACGTTTACGGTCTGTTGTGAAAGATAACGCAAGCTTCTTTCCGTCTTTCTGCTTGATCTGGGAAGGTTTATGAGAGGTGATGAGAGCTCAAGTACCCGTCCACTTCCTCAGGCTCTGCTGTCTTAATACAGTCTGGCATCTCCAGTCAGATGAGCCGTGAAAAACGTGGCGTAGACAATGTCATTTCCGAAAAGTCGCACTACATGACTGTCAGGAGGAGAGATGGAAGGAGAAATAAATGCAAAAAGTATTGTAGAATGATCTTCTACAGTGGCACTCGGAGATGGAGGAATGACATATATATTTTTATATATGAATTTTTTCACCAGCTGCTCTCATCCATTTAAATTTTATTTTTATCCCCTTCTGGCAAATCCTTACTTTCCTCCAAATTCAGCTCTTGCTGTCATCTTATTTTTCATCTCACAGTCCCTGTGCTCTCTCTCTCTCTCTCTGTTTTGTCCTGTCTGCTTGCATTACAACACACACTTGTAGCATCTCTCTCTCTCTCCATCCCTGTTCTTTATCTCTTTATTCTTGTCTATCTCTTTCAGTCATATTGCTTTTCTCAGTTCCCCTCCTTCAAGATTTTGTGACTTGAATGTTGTGCACACGCAAGCATTAAACTTAAAGATGCCTCACAGTTTTCATTACACATTTTCAGTGTGATAGTCGCCCGCCGGGCACCAAATACAGTATCTGTCATCATCTCCCTCTCTTTTCTCACTCTGTGTGTTCCCTTCATCTCCCCTTTTTTCGTTTTTGATTCTTTCCAGTCTCTCCGTTCCTCCTTTTTCCCCACAATCTGCTGCTTGTATCCATCCATCACGCTCTAAGCGAGAGGAGAGGAGTATGAACGCACGCGGGAGGAGAGGAGAGAGCGAGCGCGAGAGAGGAAAGACTGTACAGCGTCTCGTGAAGAGCAAGAGCAAACGAGCCTCTCTCTCTCTCTCTTTACCACAGTTTGCGTTTTTTTTTTTTTTTTTTTTTTTTTACATGTGAATGTGTGCGGGTATCTCACATCTGTACCGGCTGAGTTGTCGTTCGCGTGGATGCGGCGGGAAGAGGAGCGGGAAACGCCGGGCGCGTGATGGTTTGGTTGGACTAGCGCGGGAAGTGCGCGACTGGGGGAAGCTCACGCTCACACACTCCGTCGACTCAAGATCAACGACAACATCTTCTCCGGCCCTCTCTGACCCGCCTCTCTCTCTCTCTCTCTCACACACACACACACACACACACTCACACACACACACACTCATGCACGGCTGGATGTTGTGTCGTTAGGCTGCACGTGAGGTGCTTAGAATTGCCATTGGATGTCCAGTGACCGTATGTGTGTGTGCACGTGCATGAATTTGTTTATGGGGGATGGGATACTTTTTAAGCTCTGTAATGTTTTCCTGTCAATTTTTTGTTTCAATTGAAATAGCTTTATTGGCATGACACCATAAGTAATACAATAATGCCGAGCTTCTTTCAGAAATATGTGCTGGATTTGCTCTGTGCATTTTTTTTTTTTTTTTTTTGACTCTTTTAAACAAGTGGGAGAAAGTTAGAGAGAGAGATTTGTAGATGTAAAAAGAAGAAATAGAGGAGGGCGATGGTGTAGAGAAGGAGGATCCTGGCATTTGGAGGGGCTGAAATGATGGAGTGGGTGGAGAGACAGACGGAGGGAAACCCTTGGGCAGCATCTTCCACTCCATTGCCACCCTCTCACACTGCTTAACTGGAGCAAGATCTGTTCTTCCTTTACTCAGTGTTGTGTGTGTGTGATCTGTGGTCCTGCCTGATCTTTATTTATAGCAGCAGCTCTGACTACTAGTGTTCAATGGACCCTGTCTTTCTCTCTGTATGTGTGTCGCTCTCTCTGATTGGACAGGAGACAGTTTGGCTATGGTGTCAGGGGGTCTGTGTACCTTGATTTGTCTCTGTTTGAGCATATGTGTTAGTGTATATGTGCTGAAATGATTTTTTCTTTTCTTCTCCTGTATTTTCATTCGTCCTTTTTTCTTTCTTCATACAATACCTTCTTCCTTTGCGTTCTTTCTCCTTCCTTCCTTCCTCTTTCCTTCTTGTGTTTATTTCTCTTTCTGTCTTTTCTTCCTCCCTTCATCTTATCTTTCCCCTATAGTCTTTCTTTTCTTTCTTCCTTCCATCCCATCTTTCTCCTTCCTTCCTGCCTCATCTCTCTCTGTCGTTTTCCTTCCTTCCTTAATCGTCCCATCCTTCCTTTTCCCCTTCCTTGCTTCCTTCCTTCCACTCTTTCTTTCATCCCATTTTTTATCCTTCTTTCCTTCCTTGCTCGCTTCCTTCCTCCCTCCCAATCTCTTTCAGCTTCCTTCCTTCCTTCATTTTCTGACTGCCTGCCTTTTATTTGACTTTTTCTTATTTTCCTTCCTTCTTATCTTTCTTCCATCCCATCTTCTTCCCTTCATTACATAATTTCTCTTTCTTATTGTCCTTCCTTCCTGTCTTTCTTGCTTTCTTTCCATCTGTTCTCTCTTTTTCTTTCCATTTTACTTCTTTCCTTATTTCTGTGTCTATAACTGTTACAGCTTCTTTGGTCAGTAGGGTTCATGTTATATAAATCCTCCTTCTCAATGGTGTCTACATTCAGTTTTATGTTTTTTTCATAAAGTCTTACAGTGTCACAGTGTCTCTTTATGTTTATGTCAAACCCGCCACTTCAAGAAAGACTCTGTATTTTGTGATATATTATTGATGTGTCTGTGAAACTCTAATGAAGTGAAATATAGCCAGAATGAGCTGCCAGAAGGTGCCTGTGCTTAAGCTGACAGATGCTGTGTGTTTGCCTGCAGGTGTGTGCGTGCCAGCGATGGACCTGAAAGAGGGCTGTGGAAGTGAGGCCAGCCGTGAGACCGAGAGCGGAGGCATGGGGAGCTTGGGAGGCCCCACGTCTTGGCAGTCCTTTGCCCATCGAAGCACCCTGCACGGTTTGCGCTTCATCTTCCCCTACTCTTCCTCCACTTCTTCCTCCCCTTACTGCTCCACTTCACGCCGTCTGCTCTGGAGCATGGCCTTGCTGGCCAGCCTGGTCCTACTCGTCCTGGAGAGCACCGAACGGCTGGCTTACTTCCTCTCCTACCCCCACGTCACTAGTGTGGATGCTGTGGTTTCTGGCAGCCTAGTCTTTCCCGCTGTCACCGTCTGTAATCTGAACGCCTACCGTTTCACGCGTCTCATGCAGAATGACCTCTACCACGCCGGGGAACTGTTGGCTCTGCTGGACGTGCATCTGCAGATCCCTGAGCCGCACCTGGCCGAGCCCCACGTGCTGGCCTTTCTCACTGAGAAATCCAACTTCACTAACTACCGGCCCAAGCCATTCAGCATGCGGGAGTTCACTGAACGAGTGGGCCACGACCTGAAGGAGATGATGCTCTACTGCCGTTTCCAGGGCCAGGAGTGCAGCCACCAGGACTTCAAAACGGTGAGTGTCTGCAAGGTGTTTCTTTTATAAGGTATTTTTCTGAGGCTCGCTAGACCTGGAAGAAGTGTGTTTTGCTGTTGTGGACTAAAGCATTATGGGCTCAGTGTTGTTCGCTTTAAAGATTATCCTTGTTGTTCGGCTCTTGCGAAGGTTTGTAAAGAAATGATGATATTGATTCTTGCTGATGGTGTAGTTCCGGATGCTAAGCTGTGGTGTGAAGAGTTTAACTACTCTATTAAGCTACTCTCTGACTGTGTGCGGCTGGAAAAGCTTGTTTTCACTATTTGGTGCAGCTGTTTTCATCTTATCTCTTATGTAATGTGATGGACTAATTGACGATGTGTGGAATGCCTAGAATTCGTTGCATGTATTTTCAAAATGCTACAAGGATTTGGAACAGTTTCAACCTTTGGAACTCTAAAATATTTTATGGTTTTCTCCAAAAATTCTGTTTAAGACATAGTGGCTCTGTCTCAAAACCAACCGTTGCTGTGCTCCGCCTACATAAACTGCATCACAACTGAAACGGAATCTCATAAGCCACAGATCTGAGACCTTCACAGGCAGCAGCTTTCTTAACAGCCACTCAAGCACGCCCTGGTCCTCGTGAACCTCACGAGACTCACTGACACTGCGTCTCGTTCTGTTGTTTACATGTAGCCTGCTAATGATTCTGGAATAAAAGAGTTGTTTTTTGTAGGCTAGCTATTATCAGCATCTCCCTCGATCCTTCGTCTACATTTTTCGCTGAGCTTCTCACAATGCATTTTGGCCACGAAAGGCACAAACAAAAGCGTTTCAAAGTATCTTTAAAAGCATTATTCGCTGACTACAAATCGAAGCAGCCTTAGTGTCAGCAGCATGCCTATGACAACAAGACATGGTTTGTGAGACAGAGCCATTTGCTTTTTTTTACATCAGAAATGAAAATGACTAGTAGTTGCTCTAAATGTTTCAAGAAAACTGTCACTCTAGTATATTCTCTAACTGGTTAAAATGGTTTTAGTGGAGTGAAGATGTAAATGCTTCAAACCGCACACAAGCACATTATAAACAAACTTGGATGCACACACTATGCATCAGCTTGCTTTCTGCTGCTTTGTACTGTCTTTTCTTGTTTTCATTGATGATGTACAGTATGAGTCACTGTTTGCAGCAAACAGGCATAATAGTGTTCTTGCTTTTGTATTTCCTGGTTAAATAGTGCTGTCCTAGTTAACTATGGTAAAGGTTTCTAACAAAATGTAGCTCTCGACATTGAAGCAATTTTAGGGGCATTTATTTTTATATCAGAATGATTTTGAAATATGTGGCAGTATTTGATACAAAAAACAGTAAGGAACTCAATTAAGCATGAAGCATTAATTTGTATTGATTAATTAAGCATCAATTTGTGTTGAATAATTTGCTATAAATACAGCATACAGCTTATTAGACACTGAGTAGAAAACAACTCTTATGTAATTAGTAATGAACCACAGTTTTTAACTTTATATTTCGGTTTATAAAATGGCATGCAGGGATTTTCTAGCTCTGAATCTTTTTATTTTTTATTTTTGAACCTGTCATTATATATTTCCTTGGTTGTAACTACTGTACAGTCAAGCCAGAATGATATAAGCTTCTCTTTATGTTTCTTCATAATGTACATCATGTCTATATTACAGAATTGCCCTTGCTTTGATGTCATGACCCTCTGTCCACTGACAGGCTGTGTGTTATCACACACTGAGAGGCAAGGACATCAAATGGCTGTGCAAGCTGATTTACTTTGAATATTTCCACCATTTTAAAGATGTAGGCAGCAGATATCAAAGGCAGGAGTGAGTCTTGGTATGGCATGACCTGATGAAATTCTTGAAATTCTATTCATTAGATATTATGTGTATTGTGTCTGCATGTTCCTTCTACCCTGCATGTGGGCTGATACAGTAGGTGCTAATGTATGCTAATAGTCTGGTACTAAAGAATATAGAAACACTCCATCTGATTCCACAAGTGTGGATGAAGACATACTTTCTTTGTAATAGGTGAGCACTTTTTTTGCTTAAACATGGGCTTGAGTGTGCTATACCTTAGAGAGGATGGAATCGAAATGAAAAAGAAATGGAGAAAATGTCAACCAGCAGTAGTTTCATGTTTCATGTTATTTTTGTTATGAGTAGGTCTTACAGGTTAATAGTAGTGTTGTCCCTCAAATGTATAACTTTCATACAATACCTTAAAAAATATCTATATTTAATACTATTTTCAAAAGTTGCCTCAAAAAGAATTACTGAACAGTATTGAGGTCGATTTACTTTTGACGATAATCAAAGTATTTTATCAAGTATATTAAATATTGTACTAGAAATACATAATATTACAATAAAGCTAATACATTAATAATAAAATATTTATTATTATTATTATCATTATTATTACAGAAAAAATATTTTACTTGTTATACAGCTGCACTGTAAAATGAAAAACCTTTTTTACATAATAAATTTATTAATTGTTTTCACAGCAATAGTAAAATTATAATACATGTATTTAGACTGAACCATCAAGCTTTTTTGTGTGTTTTATGTTTGTGTGACAACAGGTTTACTAATGTAGTGAATACTGTAACCATCTGTCCACAAAAATGTTGCAAATTGTGCAAATGTAAACAAACAAACAAACAAACAAACAAACAAACAAACAAACAAACAAACAAACAAACAAAAACAGCATAACTGGAGCACATTGCACTGCCAAATGCATGTTAAACTCACAGATGCAGAGATGGAGTTCACTGTATTTACTGTGAACTGATCCGCTCTGAGATGCTGAAAACACTAGATTGACACTTGTAGTTTTCAAAACAGATAATACTTTATCAAGCAAGTCTTTTTCTATTTTTATGCAAAAAATTAGTATTTAGTTGGTGTTCATAATGAAACAAGATTAGATATATATTTTATCTTATGAATGTTTGTAACTTGGGAGATGTAGGACACGTGGCCTGATGATACATGCTCATGCTCTGGCATGTTGTGTAGTAGTGATTATGTGCAGATGACCCGAGTTTGACTCTGGCCTTATCCGATTCCCAATTAGTTCATCCATCATTTCCTGTCGCTTCTACACTTTCATATAAAATTATAGGCAATATGAGAATAATTTCACTTTTGGGTGAACACCAAGGCAGACATCAACTATCTGTCATGCTGTGAGGTGTACAGTACTTCTTAGTTCAGACTGGTCACAAATGACAGCGTTGACTGAATTTTTACCAGTCTGAGTCCGTTCTGACATCCTCATTTACATATGAAAATGAAGTTATACTGTGCAAATTGTTGCATAAAAGCTGGCAATATGTTGCCTTGAAAAGGAAGAAAAAAATAAAAAATAAAAGTTGACTTTTAAATATGGTTCCAAAAGTTCTTAAAAAACCCAATGTATTTCTGTGTGAAAAACATAAAAAAATCTAAAGAATCTTTTTCCAAATAAAGAGTCTATATTTAATGTAGTGGAAAATTTTGCATTAATGTTAAAGGTTCTTTATGGAACCATCAATGCCAATAAAATACCCTTTATTTTTAAAAGTGTAGTCAAAAAAAAAAAAAAAAAAAAGAAAGAAAAAAGAAAGAAAAATTAATTTATGACAGATGGAGATAAGCTGATAATTATTCTTATGTTATGACCAATAACTGATAAAAAGGGTTTTATTTATTTTGTCTGCATAAATTAAAATATATCACTAAAAACTAAAACTTTTTTTTTCTTTTAAAGTAAATTTAGGCAGTATGAAAATGATACTGTATGAAAAATGGATTTTATCATTTTAAGATTTGCTAAAGATTTCATTTAACATTGTTATTAAATTCTCAATATTTTTTAAACATTTAAAAGATAGCAATGACAAACTAGATGGAAAAATGTACAATTGTACAATTAAATATCCAATATTGTCAGATATGGTTACATAAAAAGCTCTAATATGATCCGATAGCTAATAAGGTAAGAAGAATCACTAATCACTTTGGTTTATTCCTTGTGTATTATTTCCTCCATCACCATAATCTACAGCCAGAAAAGAGTAAAACAAGTTGAATTCAGCTGCAAGTCTTAAGCTCCCTTCACATCCCACAGTGCAACACCTCAGTAAAGAGTGTGCAATGTTGGTAAACATTTCCATCTTTTTGATTCTTCCTATGATTGTGTATTGACCACAACAACACTCGGTAATTATATGGTTTTGATCGTGTATTTTAGATGTGGTGAGTCACAGTGCTTCCCTGTGGCGCTGTCTGTGATTTTGACTCGGTTCTGTGTCCTCCTGTGTTCCTCTCTGCTGTGACTCATTTGTAGTATGCTGATGCCATGAGTATTGAGTTTTCACTTATATCCTGCAATGACCCTGCTCCGGGGCTCTCACTGCTGTCGACAGTTGGGGAAAATGTGTTGTTTTCTTATAGTGCTTTTTTCGTATAGTGCCAAAAGTTGTATTTAACACAGTCCTTGGGTTGTAAGAGCTGGCAGCCTCCTCCATGACTTTACATTTTTGGAGAACGAGCCAGGGCTTACTGTTGTAGTCTCCACCTGAGTTTTATTCTTGGATAATTGCTGAAGGCTTATAAGCTTTACAAGCAAAACGGACCGGTGAAAACAGCCCGAGGAGGAAGCTCTGGGGTGCTTTTTATGTCTATGCTAAGACTGTTGTCTGGATTTATAATGCTCGGTTGTGGTCTAAAGTTTTTAGTGCTCTCATGAGCCACCTGCAAAGTCGACAGCTTCCTGTTCTGTTCTTTGAAAAGCACTTTTAAAAGTGTGTGTGTGTGTGTGTGTATTTTTTGCTCACTTCTCCCTTCTCTTGTTCTGTGTCACTCCCCATTTTAGTTAAATCACAGCAGTGTTTTAGGTAAATCACGACCATGCTGTAATTCGCTCTCTCTTTTTAATATAGTTAAACCATGGTCATTTGTGGAATGAATCGGTACAATGTGGCCACAGTTTACCTAAAACAAGGGAACACATTAAAAAGTCATGAAAATGAATCCCTTGTCATGTACAGAGCTTCTTAGATGAATGTCAGGATAGGACTGTGAAGCATTTTATTTGTACAATGTAAATACCATGTTTTGGTATATATGACAGTATTACAGTCTGGTGCATTTTTTCCTTTTTCTTTTTGTGAAAATTACTAAACATTTCAATTAGCAGTTTCACTACTAATAGGACAAGTAAGTAACTATTATAATAGCAGCACAAATGTATGATTTAAATAATAATATAAATAATTGTCTAAATAATAAAATCCATGTGTATGTGAAGATGAGAGATGTCTAAGAGGGAAAGCATCAGTTCTACTCCATTGCTGCCAATGGAAATAGATATTAAAGCAATAGGGGGTATAAAGCAGTAAGCAGCAGGGGTTTTGAATGTCAAAAAGAAACAGACATGAGAAACAGACATTTCTTGCACATTGGGTCAATGTTTCTGCTTTTTTATTTGTGAGTAGCTGCATGAGAGAAAGTGAGATTCAAAAATAAATTCAGAAGGAGTTAAGAGACAGGCTGATGAAATTCCTCTGAATTTGTTATATTCTCTAAATAATGTTACAGAAGTGTTTCAGACATTCTCATGCCATTGTAGCCGCAATGTTGTCTTGGCAGTGTCATAGTGGTTTCATGTGTGTGTGTGTGTGTGTGTGTGTGTGTGTGTGTTTGATTAAGGCTGTAATTGGGCTTTGATGATCACATCTGTGCTGATTTGAAGATGATGTGCCATTCAGGAATATCTTTACACACATCGTGCTCACAGCTGAGTTTAACATTTCCTTAAGTTGGCCTTTTAGAATAACAAGCACTTTGTTAAAATCTTCACTTGCTTGAATATCAATCCCCTGAGGGCTAGAAAGACTGATCCAGCTGTGTTCTTTTTGTTTTCTAGATGATTCTTTGCCTTTAATCACCTCAATAAATAGGATTAAATTAACAGTTTTTGAAGATCAGATCTAAATTAAATACAGCCCTCACACCCTCTTTTAAAAGATAAGTGTGCTGTAAAACATACACACACAGCTGTAGTCATGAATTATGCTTGCTTTATCTTGATCAGCCTGTGTCACACAGTGCATTGTATAACATGATTTTTACATTGTTTTATTCAGCTCTATAAAACCTCATTATTAGTGGGCTTCTGTGCTCTATACCACCTATTGTAATGTTCCTGAACATTTCACAATGACAAATAAATATATTTTTTTTTTTATTGCTTCATTAAGCAGTAGTGTAGGCTAGTATGGTTAAAGGTCTGGGCTGTTATTATGGATGGGAATAGAAAGAAATATAACGATTCTTTTTCAGATGTACAAAGAACATTTCTTCTTTTCAGGGAGCTTAATTCATCATTTTAGACATAGTATGAATTCTATGTTTATTTCAGGTTGGACATGAAAGTAATTGTGGTTCAGTTGACATGAGTTGGATGTGAGTTGAACTTTGCTGTTCAAGTTCAAGTCCGAACAAAACCATACGTGCACATATATGCAATGTTTTGAAACTTAGGTGTGCCAAGGTTCATCCAATGTTTTATTAATTTCTTTGGACCACATATTGTGCTCCCTTGTTCTGAGGAATGGATCTAGATTAAGTTATTTATGTTTCAGGGAGCTAATGGGTCTCGCTGTGCTTGTGTAATTGCCAGGTGAAATTGAACGTCAATTCTCATATCAGCACACTACGTTTAATTTGCAGCTGTCAGCCAATAAACACACTCATGTGATGCGCTATGAATAGCCTGCAACTGGAAAAGGGAAAGAGGTTTTTTTTTAACATGTAGTTTCTGTCTGTCTTCAGAGAGCCTTTTCGCAGAAACGAGAGAGAGGGACTGATTGAAAGAGCTGTAAGATTTTCCTTCTACTGAAAGACAGGTGGACAGGCAATTCAGACTCCTACATTAATTCTGTGGGAATCAGACAAAGAAAAGTAGAGAAAGGCAAGGAAAAGACATTGGAAGAGTGGGAGAAGTGGTGATGAAACGTGTTGTTTTCAGGCAGGTTTTCCTGTAGAATGATATTTTTACATCATGGGAGCCCCTGGTTTGCCTCCATTGCATAACACTATAATAAAAGAAATGCTATATTTTTGAAGTTGTAATTTAAAACATTTAAAATTGTAATTTATGTATAAATTCTCATGAATGAGCTTTTATTTTAATATTTTCAGTTTTCATTTGAATTTTAGTTGGTTTTGGTCATTTTGTTTTTTTATTTTGTTTTTATCATTTTTTTGTTTTATTTTTTTTTTTTTTTAATTTATTTTTTATTTAAATTGTAGTTGATTTTTTTTTTAAAGAAATGTTCATATTTCAATTGTTGCTTTTACTTAAACTTTTATTTCAGTTAATTGCTAAGGTGACATTTCGTTTTCATATAATATTTTAATTATTCACACAATTATTTCATCTTAATTTCAGTTACTGGTTTTTAATAGTTTTGGTTTTGATTAACATTAATGAACAATACATGATCATATGAACAATAGTAAAGTATTGTGATGATATTAGTTTCATTAACTTTTTTAGTTCTGAAATAATTTCATGCATCATTTTACGTTGTATATGACTTGTGGTTTAGTAAGTGAGTACATTTAGTAAAGGATTTGTTGGTGTGATTCAAATTGTATGAGTCTAAGAGCTGCAGTTAATCGAATTTCTAATCACGATTACAACTATGGATGCCACAATTACGTAATCGTTCAAAGCGGCAATTAATTGTTCAAAGTCCACTTATGTTATTCTGTGTGCTTAAGATGCATGTTTTTTTATTTCTTGTTATCTTAAGGTGTTTTTTCCCATTATTTAAATTTTAGTTTTAGTATAACATTATAATACCATTCATATTTTTATTTTTTTATAATTTAAAGAAGAAAACAATCCGATATATTGTTGACATTTGAGGCTTAATACTATAGAAAAGCACATTTTCAGCTTATTTATTTTCATATAAAAATATGGAATGCAGTTGCATCAAACAATGGTATAAACATCATTCAATGTAAATTGTGATAATTGTAATTATGATTTTTGTCATAATCGTGTAGCCCTAATGAGTCTCTTGAACAGTTCTCTGAAACAAGCAGCTCATTTATTTATGAATCGTGTATCACGGTGTGTACAACACAACGCAGTAAATTAGTTTTCTTGCCATTATTTTATGCTACGTGGTCTGTTTATCTCATTACATTCAATTCACTCCAAAAACCTGGACGTAATATTATTTCTTTTCTTTTGCTGTGGCTCTGTACATTCAGCAGTGCCAGCACTGAAAAGCAGTGAAGAAAAGATTTGTGCTGGGTGCTGAGCATTGCGATAGGATGTGGATACAGTTTGCTGCATAAAACAACAGATTTAATATCAAGTGTGCATTGCCTGATGGGATTTGGGCTCTGATGTGTTGCAGGATGGCCCATTTAAAGTGGAAACAGAAGATCAATCTTCAGTGAACTGTATATCTGCCTATTACTTTTTTTCCAACCTATCAAAGCAAGGAACTTCTGTGATACAATTTCATTATATGAGGCAATACAGCGCAAGCCAACAGTGTCCTCCCACTTTTTCAGCAGCCTTGGTCTCCACAGGGATTAAAAAAATATTTAGTTGAAGAGTTACGAACCAAACTAACCGACGGAACTTTACAGGAAAACTGGGAAAAAGAGTACTTCTGGGAATGAACTACTTTCCAAACCTCAGTGCTGTTTTGCACTCAGAAATTATTTACTGTTTTTATTAATCACATGGGAGTCAGTGTCACACTGATTTTTTTTTTTTTTTTTTTTTTCACATTGTCACACTATCATTTTCCCCATGTGATTAATAACAACATTAAATTAACTCACTTATTTTTGAGTGTGAATCACCAATGAGGTTTTGATACAAGTTACAATGATTGGATTCAAACACAAAAATAAGAAAAAACAGATGATGATTGTTGGAATGAGACTGTTGAAGCTTTGCAAATCCTATAATTTAACAGCTAATTGCAAATGATGAAACTGCAATTCTACTATATAAAACATTTTAAGAATAAAAACAATGAGCTATATTTTAGGTGAGACTTCTCTGATTTGTGGTCTTCAGGATTCATCGATAGTGTAGTTCTTAACTGAGAGTTTGACTTGTAAACAGTTTTTTTTTTTAAAATGAAGTTGAAATCACATTGACTTGTGATTCTTGCAGAAGCTTATGGTAGGTCTGTTTTGAAAGGCTTATACATTACATTCTCTTATACATGTTACGCTCTAGAAAGTTAAACTGGCAACTGCACTGGAAAACATTAATCTAGTAAAGCATAATTTACCTGGAACTTAACCAGAAGCTCCATTGACAGGACAGATAAAGGCACACAGTGTTTTTATATCCAGGACACAGCTATCTCATAAACTGCCTGACTGTCTTTATTACAGTATATCAAACGCAGATAAAGGGATGTTATATTACTCCAGTAACCCAAACATGTGCCTCCACCAAACCTAATGCATCTCAAAACAGACTATCATGCTGATAAATACCTGATTTCACACTTTCTCAAGGACATACATCCTGTTCCTGATGATCCAGAGGAACTGAAGGGGTGCTTAACATCACAGGGACATCATAAGAATACTGCATATGTATGCTGCAAACTGTGACATTTGAATGACTTTTCAGTGGGGTCTAGAGCACTCAAATCATGTCTTGTCACATGACCTCTGACATTTTGTTTTTCCTGGCTGTAATCAGACATTGTGACTTTTTTTTCCAGATATTCTCCTGTCACTGTTTCACAGTAATTTTTCATTGTCTAATTTCAGAACTTCTCAACACTTTCTTCCGCTGCTGCTTTTTTCCCCTCTTAGTGCACCTTTAAAGGGAATTTGTAATTGGCAAAATTCTATTGTACTCTTTACTATGTCCTTAACCCTGTAAAGCCTATTATGGTGAAATAATAGTTATTATTATTATTTTTTAAATGGAACAGTTTATTGAACCTTCAGACACAATAAAAAATCTAAAAAAAAATTGTTTTTTTTTGTGTGTTTTTTTTTATTTTCATATAATACATCAGGCTTTCATGGCTCATAGAGTACGATATAAAAGAATATGGAGTTTCTATTGTGATGGGGAACAAATATAATTCACTGTAATATAATGAAGACTGAGAGATGAACAAATAAACATCCCTTAAATGTCTGGTGTTTCATATTTTATACTCAAATTTTAACATGAATATGATGTATGTCTGGATAATCAAGTAATCCTTAGTTACATTAGTTCAGTTAATGTATTTTACTTGCTTTAGGAGCCATATTAAGAGTGTAGCCCCTTAATGAACATTGGGGAAGTGGATGTTATCGACACCATTTGATGATCAAAATTCGATCGCATCACTGGCTATTCTACTGTTAGACAGGAGAACGCTACCAGATACAGTTTTTCACCAAGGAGAAAGTTTGCTTGAAGTGTCGCCTTTTATTACTTATTTGATCTTATTTTTAAAACCATGGTATATCTTTTGTTTTGTGCTTTACATTGTTTTTTGACACAATCTTGAGTGCAACTTCATATTCAACAATAACATCAAGCAAACTTCAAGAGTTAACAAATCATCAGCTCTGTAAGTAAAGCTTCCTTGTTCTAACTTGAATGCTTGGCTGATAGAATATGGCAAAAAGAGTTAGAGAACCCCATAACACTTGCTTAAAAAAGTATAAAGTATCAATCAGATGACAGAATGCATGTAGAAGATTGTCTACAACAGTTTTAGTCATGTTGATAATTTTGAGGCCTTAGAAATTTGTGTATCAAATATGATAGGCTTTATAGGGTTAAAGAGAATGCTTTACACAAGACAAGGTTTAATTCTGATTTTCACCAACCAATGAGATTTAAGATTTGTAATCCTGTGTCCAACCTGCTGGTGGTTAGAGTTGTATTTTCCATTAAATGTGAATAATCTGGTGTGAATAGTTTTGGTGACAAGCATAGTTTGTAGTTTTGTGTATACCATTTTGTTCATATTTGTGTCAATCGGTCACTGTGAAGATAGGAGATGATGTGATGTGTCATCAGCAGGTGGGATTTTCTTCTGCCGCTCAAACATTGTCACCCTGCCGTTGTGGTCAATTCGGTTCTACTTCACATTTATCCTCAATTAGATTTTGGACTGAAGAAATTGATGGAATCAAGACTAATCCACAAGTGACATCAGCCCTGATGCAGCGGCACACATGGCTTAGGACACGTACCAGGATCGTTTAAACCCTTGATTTTTCTCTGCCACTTGGCAGACACTTTTCATTCCGAGCAGCATCTTGATCTACCACAATTTGGGATTGAACCAGCATCCTTGTAGTTTGTAGCCTAGGTCATTACCCATTAGTCTGCTACCGCCCATGTGTAATGTATTGTGTGTCCAAGTTACACCAACAGCTAATAAAATCACTGACAGCCTGTGCAATCCGTCACTCAAAAACAGGCTCCCACAGAACCTGCAGACTGTTTCATCTGAGCTGAATGGATTTAACCATGGTAAAATGTGTTCAACTGAGCTGAGGGTACTATGCTGTCGTTCACAGCTGAATGCATGATCAACTAAGCCAAATTTTGGGCAGATTCTGTGTGGGCCTGGTCATGAGTTCTTGACTTGTCATTACTGTCTAGATCAGATGAGGCATTTTTAACAAGGTGATCCCATAGCAGAGCACAGAGCCAACAGCTGTGTCTAAGCACTTTAAAAATCATCCATTTCATTTTTTAACTCCAGAGACATTAAACAGAATGTCATATCTCTGTGTGCGCTTGTGTCTAGCTGACATATTGAAACAGAAAGCATTAATCTGTGTGTGTGTATGCATGTGTTTATGAGATAAGATAGACAGAGAGGGGGAGAGAGTATATCTGTTCATGTGTCGAGCAGGTAAACAGACCAGCTGTGTGATGAGCGATATGCTTTTTATACAGAGGTTTAGATCCTCTGTTTATGTGGACGTGAGAAGAGTAGCAACAGAGAGACTGCGTCAGTTCACACTGTAAATGTTACATCAGAAACACGGCATCGTGCACCTGTGTTTTAAGGGGGCACCAACTGCATGACTTTTTTGCC
Source organism: Cyprinus carpio (assembly GCF_018340385.1). Lineage (NCBI taxonomy): Eukaryota > Metazoa > Chordata > Actinopteri > Cypriniformes > Cyprinidae > Cyprinus > Cyprinus carpio. The sequence continues at coordinate 19,525,537 of NC_056574.1, read as the reverse complement.
CTTTGGCGAGATGAGCCAGTGCCAAAGACAAAACATATCTGTTGTAGTAGCATGCAAGAGTTGTGAAATATTATTGTAATTGAAAATATATAAAAAAAAAAGAAAAAAAAAAAGAATATATTAAAAGGGTAAAGCTGAATTTTCAGCAGCCATTACTTCAGTCAACCAAACAAGTCAAAATAACCCACAATTGGGTTTGTCCATTTGATTCACCTGTGGGCTGCAAAACCACCCAAATTGGGTTACTTTTTCAACCCATCCTTTTTATTATTATTATTTTTATTTATTTTCTATTTTTTTTCTAATCTCAGCAGCTTTCAGAATTTGCTGGGCTTCAAAAATATTGAGGGGGCACAGTTTGAATGGGCATGACGCTTTTTATCAGAAAAAGTGTGGCGCTTTACAGGGAGTCTACCTTTGTTGTCTCAAATCCAATCTCCAGTCCACTCTTTTCTTTTTTGTAAAAATTTGACAGTTTTTCTTTTCTCCTCCCTCCCCTTGGCTTCAGTTTCCTCCTTTTTCATCCTCTCCTGCTGAGCCGTGTTTGTTCGGGGGGCTGTCAGAGGTTTGTGGCATTAACACAGAGTGCGATGCTCAGGACACTTCAGTTCGGCCGGAACAGGAGCATTGCAGAATCCCTAAGCACATACTGATCAATAATCCACTGAGTTTTAAGAGACAATCCACAGCCTCTCCTTTAATGCATCACCATTTATTAGGGCTTCTGTTGGAACACTCCACACAACATAATTTCAGTCACTTTATGGATGTTGTTTTCAAACTGTTCTTTGAGTACATGTTCGTTTGAAGGTTAGAAAACAGCCTGCTGTGGTGTTTTTTTATGTTGCAATGTCCCTCTAAATGTAGGACCTGTGGAATACATAAGCAGTATATTGTTGTGCTCATATTAAGGCAGTTGATTTTTTGCTTTCTTTCAGGTCTTAACAAATTAAATACACAAGACTGGTGAAGCATTTGACAGAAGTAGAGACAGAACAATAGCTATGCACTAATTTCCATCAGTTTTAGATTTTGAAAGTTATGTTTATATGTACATCAAACTTTTCAGTCCTATTCACATATTGGTTTACATGTGCATTACATGTATTCCAAACTTTGAAACAAAGAATTTGGAAAGCACCGTGATAATCTCACTGGATATGAGCATAATTGTGATTTTTGCTTTGATGATATGCCTAAAACAAAGCTTGTCTAAATTATATATATAGGACCTATGATTTCCGCGATGCAGAAAATCTCAGAAAATCTTATCTTATCTAATCTTATCTCAGGTTTCTCACAGACCATCTAGCACATTCTTGAGGCCTCCTGGGGATCCCCATGACATCAAAACCTCTGGACTACACAACCTTGATTTGTCTTTGTGCTGTGTTTTTAAGATGCTATGTCAAGTAACGGTAAAAATGCATTCTGTTGTGCTCATCTGCATTCTGTCTAACTGTTCGAAAAGAAGAGACTATCGACTGTGCTACCTTGAACTGAAAGCCACAGTGTGTAGTGTTGACACAAATTGCTGTCTGATGCATCAAGGTCGTGTGAAAGTGACACTGTAACTAATCACAGAATTGAAAATGAACGCACATTTGGGTTATTTTGCTGAATTGCAATCAGTGTGAAATGTTTCAACAAAAAGCTATGTAATTATTGTGTTTTCATGATCGATTCTATTGCTTCTGGGTTCTCGCATCCTCATGCCCATCCCTAATTCCCAGTAATTCTTGATGCTGGCACACTTGGCCTGGATTCTTGTCTCATTCATTATTCAGAAGATGTTGTGGCACACAGGGACAGAATCTGGATTAAGGCTGAGCCCCAAAAATTTCTCACAGCAACATTTGCAATCTCCTCATCCAAGGCCCAGACCACCACTGACACTGTCACACAGAACAAAAATCATAGTCCCAGGCTGGACCCTCTGTGTGAATGGGTGGCAGTTCATACTTTGTGATTTGAATACAAAAGCGTGTAAATTTTGGCCTTGTGCCACAGTTAAGATTAAGATTATCTGAATTATAATACATGGTAATCTGTCACGGTGATCTGTACAATATACTGTACAGACATGCTTGTTATCTTAAACCCATTAAGATAGCAGGTGTTTAATGAAAATTAGAAAGGATTGTTTTTAGATAATCCCTTTTATAATGGCAGATAATAATTAAGCCATACAATTCTATAAAAACTCACATCATTGTGATAACCAGCCTCTAGACTGATCTGTCTATTGCTTGCTTTATTAATAATCGCTGCATGAATTCATTGTAACTGCGCTCGGAATCATCAGGATTTTTGTCTGTTATGCTCACCAAGGCTGCATTTCTTTGATCAAAAATACACACACACAATATATATATATATATATATATATATATATATATATATATATATATATATATATATATATATAATATTATGAAATAGCCTATTATTACAAATTTAAAAGAACTGTTTTCTATATATTTTAAAATGTATTTTATTCCTTTCATGGCAATAATTAATTTTAGCATCATTAGATCCAGTCTTCAGTGTCACATGATCCTTCAGAAATCATTCTAATATGCTGATCTAATCTAAAGTTTGTTTTATGATCAGTCATTGCTGTCATTTCTGAGTACTCTGGTCCTCATGCCTATCCTTAATTCCCGGTGATTCCTGTTGAGTGGAAACTGGCACACTTGGCCTGGGTTCTCGCTGCATTCATTTCAGCTATTGTTGAAAAGATTGTTTGTAGCTTTTTATAATAGCTGTTTTGCGACCACTATGTATGAGTTGAGTGGCAAAGCTAAAGCTCAGCATTACTGAATTACAATGGGGAAGAACTTAAATGTGCAGAGCATGCTGGGTAGCCAAAGAACTTATAGCCGAGGACCTGGAAGATTTTGTCAACAGTTTTAGACAACATCTTGGCAAAATCTACACTGAAAAAAAAAACAAAAAAATTGGTAAAGGTTTCACTTTCTGATTGAAACCGACAAGAAACATGTTGAAGTAAACATAACATTTTTAAGAGTGTGTGTGCATTATTTATAAAAATGTAATTGATTTTTGAATTTTTATTATTATTAGTAATAATATTAATAATATCTTTATTATCATTATTATCATTTTTTTTTATTATTATTTCTATAGCTGAAACACCATTGTTTATCAATGCTAAGGCTAAATATCATCCATAAGCCTGGCTGATATATCAGTCTGCCCTCTACTTTTACCATCATTGCAATTAACAGTGTGCTACATACTCACCTTATAGCTATCATCTCAATTCATTCATTCTCCTCAGACTTTCTCCTCGGCACAACTTTTCCCTGTCCAAGGTCTTGCTGTGTTCAGCATGAATTCTAGCCACAAAATGTTTACCACTACACTCAGTGACCCACATACACGTACTTGCACAGCTAAGGATTTGAAAAAAGAGCAGCAGTAGCAGATATTTGGCTGCTGGAAAGCATAGAGGGGCTGTGAAGTGTTTGGCAAGCTATTATGTTGCTTAGATGCGAAATTGAGTTTGCCATCTGGGAGCAGTTCTCCTGGCCCATGTGGAATATCATTGTCAGCTTTTTTTCCTCTTGCGTTATGATTGCGTAAAACTTCTGGAATATGTAATACTCTAGTCATACAGTAAAGTGGGACGCAGAATTATTGATTTGTATGAAGAGCATATGCACACAAATGATGCACATATGCAATGAAAACTGAGGTCTGAAGCTATGCATTAGTTATGATAGCGAGAGAATAAAGGGACCTAGACAAAGCAAAACAGATGTTTAAATTTTTGTTTACAGCAATCTAGAAATTGCTTCTTATATGATAGCAACATTACACACATAAAACTGTCAATGAAGAATCATTCTGTTAATACAAGACTGCAAAATCTGTTCCTGCAAAACAAATAATATTCATTTGCAAGTGAGAAAGAAAGGAAAAGTATTCAGAGGTACAGCAATGCATTACGTAGCTTACCTGGGTTTATACTTAGGCAATATAGGTGCAGACATGCACTCCATTTCTCTCTTATCCATGGCCGTTTCATGGGATCGTGGCTGCTTTCGTTCCATGCGACCTTCCTATTGAAACTGAAATGTGACCTACCATGTACCTTTCTCTTTCTGCACTTTACTTCTCCGCCCGTCTCACTTCAGCTGCTATTCCTCTGCTCCTTAGAAATAGGATAAGTGTTCTCACCATGAAGACCCTTCTCCTGGAGTCCAAATGTGCATCGAATCCTAATGTATATCATACAGAAACATACAGTTTCAATTGTGCTGTATTTAAAAACATAGTATATGCCAACAGCAAATGAAAGTGAGAGTGTCATGCTGCCACTCATGATCAGCATGTCATGGAACATGATTAACAATTTCTTGTTTGTAGGCCATGTTCACACACAGCAGAATACGGCTGTCAGTCCTGTATTTGAGTCCTTAATACAGTTATGTTCACACACAGTACGGTTATTTTCAGGCGTGACAACCGCATTCTGTAGCAGAACTCACACCCATAAATTTTTAGGACTCACAGCTGCTTTCTCAGAAAACATGTGCTGTGTGACACTATACTAGTCAAATGTTTTTGAATAGTAAGATTTTTAATGTTTTTTTTTAATGAGTTTTTTTATGTTTTTAAAGAATGTTTTTATTTGATCCAAAATACAGCAAAAGCAGTAATATTGTGAAATAATGTTTTCTATTTGAATATATTTTAAAATGTAATTTATTCCTGCAATTTCAAAGCTGATTTTTTTTGCATCATTACTCCAGTCACATGATCCTTTAGAAATCATTCAAATATTCTGATTTGCTGTTCAAAAAGCATTTATTATTATTATTATTATTATTATTATTATTATTATTATTATTATTATTATTATGTTGAAAACAGCTGAGTGGATTTTTTTCAGGTTTCTTTGATGAATATAAAATTCAGAAGAACAGCATTTATATGAACATTATAAATGTCTTTATCGTCACTTTTAATCAATTTAAAGCATCCTTGCTAAATAAAAAGCTTTTTATTTCAGATAAATGCTGATCTTTGGATCTTTCTAGTGGATCTGTCTTACTTTTCCAAAAATGTTTTTGACTGGTAGTGTATGTACTGTATATAACCTATGTATCACACTCATATCACCAGGTCCGTAACCAGCTATTACCTCGGTAAATTTTTCATGTTCAAAAATAAAATTTGTTCTTTGAATGACTAATTTGCTGTTAAACTCCACATATGAGTTTAGACAGTTTACAAGAATATTTAGTGTCCCTGGTATGAAAATGATCGCTGCGAGACACTGGCGGAGTGAACGTGGCTTGAGAGAGTTGAGAGTCAGGGCACGGGCGCAGCTCCAGCTATTAGAAGCGTTTTTGGACTTGTCTTTTCCACTTAATTTAACACTTTAGAAAGATAATAATGTAGGAAGTTGCAGTTTAGAGTCAGTGATATCTTTATCCTATCTTATTTGCAAAAGATTGGAAATAATTTCAGTTTATTTATTTGTAAATAATTTTTTTAGTATCAATATCTGGCAACACTGCATTGCCGGAATTAAACTGAAAGCAATCAAAAAAGCCCATGGACAGGTTTTTGCTGACAGGATACGACATTCGGTAAGGGAAACGCAAAAATTATCATGATATTATCTGTCATAAGCGTTATCAATGTTGTCAAAAACAGTAGCACTTAACACTAGTACACACAGATCTGTAAAACAAATGATGAAATGAAATATGCAAAAACTAGCCATTAAGTCAATGCTACTGCATGTCATTCAGTATAGTTACATTTTCACAAATCTAGACAAAGAGCACTAGACAAAGTTATTGTAATTATGTATTGTTGCAATAAATAACTGATAAAATTATCCAGCCTTAAATATAGTAAAGTAACAAATTTTAATGCAGTAAATAGGGTATGATTTAATCCCTCCAAAGCCTGGGTACGGCCATGCATATAACATCTTGTTTTTTTTAATGCAGTAAATAGGGTATGGTTTATTTCATGTAATTTTTTTGTTTTGAATTTAGTTTTATTTGTTTTTGCCCATGGAAACCTTTATGAACACACTTGATTTGACTTGGCCAAAAAAAACGCCGGGGACGAATTTATGTTTATTTTTTATTTTTTTAAAGTGTTTACGTATTCTACACTCATGGTGCACACACACATTAGGATAGGTTAGATGCCTGCCTCTGTTGCGAGTCCCATCAAGCACTCTACCGATTCAGCTACTCTCTTATCCTCCTCTTGCCTGGCTCTTTGGCCTGCATCACTCACCGCAGAGCAAGCCTGTTCTTGATAAATCTGCTGTGAAAACGTGGGAAAAGCCATGGGTTTAAGCTGTCAATACAGGAGACAAACAGGTGAGCCACTGGCTGCTTGCTGTCCGTGCGTGATGGTCCTTGGCAAAAAAAAACAACAAAAAAACATTCTGTCGGCACCTTAGGTGCGTCGGTCCAAAGGGAAAATGCCCGGAATGCCCGATTACCAATCCAGCCCTGGGACTGGACAACTAGTTGTTTGTTACGTCATACAGCGCAAGAGAGAGACACTCTGCTGCACAAATGTGTGACTACCATGTATTGCGTGTTTTCATGTGTGGTTTCAGTAACTTACAGTGACGAAGAAATGAGCTGTGTGTCATCTGAAAGTTTTAGAACCAGCTGCTCCCGTCAGTTTTGTGTTCTGCGTACGACTCAAATGCTCCACTCTCCACACAAATATAAAAGCTGCTGTAGGTTAATGAAGTTTTGATGGATGAACTCGCGGCTCGATTGGACACTTGTCGTGTCAGAAAGTGATAAGACTTTAAGTTTTGTGGACGTCGCCATCTTTGATATTACTTTGGTCACTGTTGCTATGGTTACTGGTAAGGAATACAGGCTTGACTCCCGTTGCACATTCATACAGACATTATTCGAGATGCTACTGTGTGAACGAACATTTCGAGACTCACACCTATAAGTAAATGCGGTTGTCAATCCCAAAAACCGACAGTGTGAATTTATACTTGCAAATACTTGCAAATGCAAATACTTTTTTTAAAAGAAATTATGCTAATATGTTTATTCAGCTTTGACATCACAGGAATAAATTACATTTGAATTTTTTCCCCCACAATATTACATTTATCTGTTCCTTTTGGTGAGCATAAGAAGCTTCTTTTTATAAATAAATAAATAATTAAATAAATAATCTTACCAATCTCAGAATTTTGATTGATTTTGACGTGGACATTATATTACATTTATTTACAAAGGCAGTTATGTGATGAGCTCTGTAATTGAGATATGCACATGAGAAAAGTCATCAGTATTTTTTATATATGTGACGAGTGGGGCGGTGGAGTGATTGGGAAATGAGCGACACCTGCTCCACTCACCGGTCTCGAGTCCCACGGAGGAGATCGGAAGGATATAAAAGAGCAGCGACGACAGTGAAGGACGAGAGAGGACCAGGCCTGGGTTTTATTTTGTGTTTGGTTTTTGTTTGTGCGCGGCAGTCGCCCGTGAGGGGCTGTCGCGCTGTTTTCTGTTTATTTTGTCATTAAAGTTTTATTTGAATGTTCGCCGGTTCCCGCCTCCTTCTTCCCGTGACTATGGAGTTTTTTATTATTACAATATGCTTTTATATTTCAAGTAGGGCTGTTGATTTAATGCGATAATCTAATTAATTAGTAATGGAAAAAAATAATGCGTCAATTTTTAAGGCAATTAATGCAGCCACCCCCGCCCCAAACCACGTACATCAGCTTACATTTCATAAGGTGTATTCAAAGTGTGCGGACCCAATGCCATCCTTAGGGTGGACCAGAGAGCTATTTATAAGACTCAGTGAGTTATTCATTAAGACATTTTAAATGATCTTTTGTGGGTAATTTCTCACATTTAATATTCGATTAATATGCGATTAATTAGAATAATTAATCCTCATGTAGTGTAATTTGTTTAAAAATCTAAATTGATTGACAGCCCTAATTTCAAGTTTAAATTATTCAATTCTATTGTCAATAGTGTAGTGATGTATGAAGCACAACTCACATGTCACTTTCAAACCAAGCAGCTTACAGATGTTCAGTGCAACCAATCCATGTGATGAACTTAAACCTGTTGTGAAATCTGTGTGGGAAAATCTTTCGCCCCCCTAAACATAATTTCAGATAACATAGATTGCTATTGAAGTGACCATACCTTAACCCATGATAGTGAGCTTGCCTCCAAATGCACAACAATATTAGTACAAATACTAGAACTGCTATTACAAAATGTTGCAGTTTGTTTTACTATATTTAGATATTCTTTATTTTAAACCTTTCTAGTCGATTTATGTCAGTGCGACTAATGTGCAGAAAAATAATATACTTTGCAAGATACTTTGGTTGCATCAGTAAACAGTTTATGTTTATGTATGTGATTGGGATAAACCAACCAAAATCAAATTACCCCTTGAAATAACATGGCCTGTGTGTTGTTTTGTTGTATTTGTTTTATCTCATTTCATATCTCATATTTCTTTCTCCCTTAGAGGACAGCTTCTGTAAGAAGTGTCACAGCATACCCCACCCTCCCCGATGCACCCAAGCAAGAACACAGCCAGCGACATTCCTCTTATATTCACCCGCATTCATTCAAAGGATCTGAACAAAGATCTGCTTATCAGGTGGAAGGAGATGCTAATTTACTGTAATTTGCTGTGAAATGAGTTGGATGACCTCCCAGGAGAGAGCAGACTGTTTATTACAGTGAGAGAAAGAGAAGTATTCAGCAGCTAAAGATCATTCCCATTTGAATATTTGTTTACAGGTAAAGCCAACTGAACAGCAGCAACTATTCATTCAAATCCCCGCTTATTTGCATTCTGCGCCTTATTCGTTTTCGCTTTCTTGCTCCCACTCTTTCATCTTGCGGTAATGTGATGATTTTAGATTACGCTTTGGAACTTATTTTGACAGTCCTATACCTCCAAAATGACTTTCCATGCTGATTGGCCGAGGCTAACATGTTTGCAAGGAAATACGTGACCTGATCTCAGTTCATCAGACTCGGCTAAGAGAGCGAGGCATCAGTCGCTTCTTCTACATTGATTGAGAGTGGCCACTTCAGAGGTGCCAAGGCGTAAAGATGTGGTCTTCTAGCCTGATTAACTGCATTTCCAGTGTAATTTGCATAAGCAGGGGCCACTGCAGAGTGATATTTTTTTTTGTTGAATCTGTCAGTGGTGCTGACACATGTACCCATTCCGGTGCAGTGGGTTCTCTTGCAAACCCAGACAGCGGGTCCATCACAGGGCCCCATTTAGATGTGCTAATGTAATCAAATTCATCCAACGACAATGCCTGCAAACATTTCACAAGGCACATGCATATGAATGCAGATTGTGCAAAGAGAGCACTTGAGGCCAGCTGTTGAAAAATTGGATGTTTTCTTTCTTTTCTTTTTTTTCTTAAATTCATTCCTCCCCTCTCTTGTCCTCTCCTTTGTTGAGTGTCTGTGTGAAACGTATATAAATACACGTAGCTTGAAGTCAAGTGTTTTTATACAAGACAGTGATTATTGTATTCTTTTTGATATATCACGTTCTCAACCCTCACCTCATTAAGTGTCGACTCATCCCACCACCATCCCACAGTCCTCAGCGATTTTCTGTTCTTGTCTGGTTTAGATTCCTGCATCTCCTACCCAGGGCGAATCCCGGGCTGCGTGGTTTGGCAGCTTGCCGTTTGTAGTTTGATGAACGGTTCTCTTCACTGTAGGATGTGCATCAGACACTGTGAACTAACTAAACAGGAAACAAGTTGTTTACCCACCATCACCCCTTCGGGAGCATTAATTATGAGAATAGGTTATGAGATATGGAGCTCGCCTGCTGGCATGCTTGGCTGTGCTGCCTGTTGCGTTGGCTGTGTTCACCACTGGAACTATTGATCTTCTATAGTTAATCTTGACTATAGGCTTGTGGGAGCTGGCGAGAGTAGGCATAACGTGGCTGTATTACTGTAAGAAGTTCTTGGACTAATTTAACATAATTATTGTAGCTCACTATAGTTAATATTTGTTCCCTTTCATGGAAAGTCAGTTCACTCTATGGCCATATTTGTAACACCTAATTAAGGCATTCAAGACCAATCCCTATCAACTTGACGGGAAATATGGAAAACTGCTTGCCAAACACAGTTTTAAATAACATTTTTCAAATCGGCAACATAATCTGACATGAACATTTCCCTTTAGATTTCCAATTTTAAATGTGACTTGCAAAAACAAAACTTTGTCAAAAACACCAAAGCAGAAATCAAACATTTCCTTGTCTATAATTGGCTAGTCCAATCAACACGCTCCTTCTGCAGATCATTTGTTTTAAATGTCCTAATTATTGTCACCTGGCACTCATTTAACTTTTCCACATAGAATACGCAAGGAGTTATCAAAATGTCAAAATTTTAGTAGCTAACTACTAGAAGCCTCTATGTTTCCGAGAGGCTGAAAAATACAGCCTTCACAGGCAGCATATGGAGGTAGGAAGGCAAAAAGACATGTCTAAATCCAATAATCATGTCTCATCCTGTCTACTCAGATACCTTCATTTGATCGATTTTTGAAGGTAGCATAGATATATCCTTCGCTGCCTATGATGTCCTGTGTGTGTGATTCTGTAAACTTTGAGCTAAAAAAATAAAATGCTGTCTGAAAGGTGTGGGTGGGGGTGAGTTTATGTATAAATATATATTTTTTTTGTCCAATTTTTTTTTTTTTTTTACTTTTGACTTAATTTATAGTGATAAATTAGTTTTGGGGTAATTGAATAAATATTTGCTTGGTTATAATCAAAGATCTTTAAAATTTGTTGTTGATCATTAGACCATTGTGTTGCCTCAGACACCTGTCTGAAATCAGCTTCAGAAGGTAACATGGAACACAAATGCTGTAGTGATTGGCTTATGTGACAGAAAGACAAAAAATCTGCAGATGAGCACAGATAGAATTAAAATCAGGTAATAAATTCTGAGTGTCTTTGCATGGTATATGAAAACTGTACCACTTGAATAACACATCCCATACTTTTATTTATTTATTTATTTTTTTTAAAGAACTACTAAGTTCTTAAAAATAGATTTTTCTTTGGGCATGTGTTACCTTGCCTCAGGCGCCAAGTGAGGCAGGGCTAAAGCTCTTGCCCCCTCAAAAAACAGACACATGATGCTCCTGTCAGAAGTGAAGTTTGTGCTTTAGAGTTTGCTTTAGAAATGCACCTTCACCTCAAGACCTCAGACTGAAAAGTTATTTTTTGACCGGAGACGACGAGAGAAAATGTTCTGTTTGAGGGGAGACTCCCAGGTGTCTGCTTCTGTCATTTTGTGTTTAGTGGCAGTTTGGCAGAGTATTGTGAAGGGTTTGGAGCTCTGTGTAAGTGATTGTGTTGTCACATTGTGTTTAACATGACTTCAGTTTGTTATGGCCTCCTGTGATGTTCTCTGGCTTCTTTTGAGCTTGTCTACAGTATGTACATTTGTAGGTTTGTTTGTATACTGTGCTGGCCTGCTGTGTTGACATTTTGGGATGAAACAATTTAAAATAACTGTTTTCCATTGTAATATATTTTAAAATGGAAATAATATAGCTAATGCTGATTCACTGCTCAAGAAATGTTTCTTATTATTACCAATGTTGAAAATGACTATTATAGTAACGAGATAATGTAGGTCTATAATGTACATCTAAAATGTAGTAATTAGATGTAATTAGAACATGTAAAACACCAGTATTCAGTAATTGGGGGGTGTATATTTCATGTCCTTAAAATAATGTCAAAATGCAAATATAAATAGGCTTAGATGTAGGCTTTATTTTCTTAATGCAAAATGCAATTCTTTTTGGGGAAGTCGTGGCCTAATGGTAAGAGAGTTTGACTCCTAACCCTAAGGTTGTGGGTTCGAGTCTCCGACCGGCAATACCACGACTGAGGTGCCCTTGAGCAAGACACCGAACACCCAACTGCTCCCCGGGTGCCGCAGCATAAATGGCTACCCACTGCTCCAGGTGTGTGTTCACGGTGTGCGTGTTCACTGCTGTGTGTGTGCACTTTGGATGGGTTAAATGCAGAGCACAAATTCTGAGTATGGGTCACCATACTTGGCTGTATGTATGTCACATCACTTTTTTTTTTTCTCAACAGGCTTTGTGAGAGCTACACTCTATAACAATCAAACTGGATTCTGCCCATTTAACAGAGAACACATTAATTTTTATCCTCTGGGAAGTTTAACTCACAATAATTATGTAGCCTAGGAGAGTCTCAGTCTAAGATCAGTCAGAGATATGATCATCAGAGATTAATATTTTTAATTAGGTTCCATTAAGTGACTCTGCTCATACATTATGTATGTGTCTTTATTCGCAGTAAACAGCCTATGGCATGACAGGTTAAACCACAAAGGCATGACCGAGATTGCAGTATCACAGGAAAAAAAAGAGTTACTGTTAGTAAGGCGGAGGAGATGTGATGCCCCCTTATTAGCTCATTTAAAATACAAGAACATGCAGACCTGAGGCAACAAGAAGCAGTGAGCACACATTAGCAATACATACACAAAAATGTAAACTGTACAAAGGAGGTGATCAGACAACTTAAAAAATGAAGGCAATAGTTTGCATGGATTTTTTCCCCCAGTTGAATACATTAAGTTAAGTGTTGTAAATGTCTTGGCTGAGCTTTAAATGTCAAGTTGCCATGACTTACTGTATAATCTGCCATCGTAATAAATTTTAAGTGTCTCAAAGAGATTTTTTTTTTTAATAGACAATGTGAATACAATGTGTTGCTAAACATGACAACAAAATCAACATCAAAAGTGTAAATAAACCTGACTTACGATCGAAAAATGCTACCATATTAATTATTCATGCCCCAGTGCATGCTGGGAGAGGAAAGTGGGAACGATAAAACTATTTTTTCGGAGAAGGCCTATTTGAACTCACTTTAATTATTAATCCATGAAAAACGTTATCAGAAAACCTAAATATTAAATAAGGGGTGCACAATAAATATCGGCTGATAATTTATGCGCATCACGTCAGTAAAGCTGGTTCTCTAATCAGCGGTAAATTCCATATGGTGATTTATTCAGTATAGATGGTTTGTTAGCTTATAGTCTGCGCAAATCCAAGTTCATTTACAGCGTGGATTTGTGCAGCTTGTCAGTTAACAACGGCTCTGTGTAGTTACAGCTGTTCTATGTGAAATCATGCACTTGATGGAATTTACTGCTGATTAGAGAACCGGCTTTACTGACGAGATGCTCATTAATTATCGGCCGATATTTATCGTGCACCCCTATATTAAATAAATGAACACACCAGGGATGGGATGTGTATCACTTTGTGAATGATGCCTGTTCCAATTCTGCATGGTTTGGTGTGAGTCTGTTTATTGTAGTAGAGGACTGTGTCACACGTTTATAAAGTCATGGGAGCGCATTGAGTGGATGTGTATTTCCCTTAGAGGAAGGACCTACATTAGCCAACTTCAATCAGTCTGTCTCAAACATTACGCTGTACTTTTCCTATCATTGAAACTGAGAGAACAAGTCTACTTTGCCGTAAGTTAGTAATGCCAAACTCTGATCAATTCATTGGACACGTTTACTCAAGCTTGCATTTATTATGTGTGTGGCTTGAGAGGAACAGAAAACTCTTTCTCTGATTTCTGTGCATATGGCATATTTGCTTTCTGTATGCAGTGTTACATCATAGATCTAACTTGAACCCAAAAATTACAGGGCAGTGACTGGTTAATAGGAAGTTAAAGGTATATTCACCCAAAAATGAAAATTCTGTAATCTTTTACTCACCCTCAAATTGTTCATCTTTGACACAAGTGGAGATTTTTGAATATTCTCTAGGATTTCTCCTGCATTGAAATTCTCATAAAGACATGATAAACGTAATCCATATGAATCAAGTATTTTAAGTCTTCTGAATACAATGAACAAATTTAATAAAATTTAATTTAAAACATTTACAACTACATATAGCAGCTATTACATTGCCTAATGCACTTCAAATTGATGACTTATGTTTATTAATAATAAGTAATAAGAAAAGTGACTGTAAAATGGCTGTGATTAGGATGAGCTGCATTTAATGTTGTGTGATCATAGAGGATTAATTAAAGTTAAGAAGCATTAGACAATTATTTAAAGCCACTCTATCCTAGCATAATAGTATTTATTATATTAATACTATTTGAAATAAATAATATTTATTATAACTATTGTGGCGGGAGGAGCAAACAACAGACACAGTGGGGGTGGCATCAGGCCTTGGAGAGGCTTTTAATAACAAAAAAGTAACCAAACGGGGGAATAAAAGTGTCCAAAGGGGAAAAGGAGGAGAGGCGCGCTCAGCATTTAAACAGTGCCAGTGATGGGGCTCCATTTGCGTCAGGTGTGCCCCATCACACGCCACCAGCCCTGGCTCTTACAGCGCCACTTCTCTCTCACGCACCCACTCCTGTCGGGAGCCTGGCAAAGGGCGGCGATTAAGGGACAGGGTGATGATGATAATTGGGGGAGGGCAGCCGACTCGTCACACTATATTAATTCTTTATGATGAAATGCAAATACAGAGATAGACTAGATTAATTTGGCTGACCATTTTCAAAAAATGTGAGAAAATAAAGACTTTGAAGTGCAGTTCACTGCAGTCAGATATATGGAGCTGCAGTTGCTATCAACAATATTACAGCTCTGTTTGCATGTCAGTGTCTGTCTTTTATCATTTGATTGATATTTTTAAATCTGTTTCCTGGTGCTTCAAATCAAATTTCAATAAGGAAATGTTTTCTGCAAGCATTTTCCATTATCTCTTCCTGACACCAATTCTGACATAGCTAAATGAGACGCATTGAAGTGAATGAAGAGTTTGTAGCACAGGAATGTTCAAAGTTGATCTATTTCTCATTGTCTGAATATTCAAATCATTGCAGTTCCTCTTTTGCTTCAGGATACGTAATTTCACTGGCTGCTATTCAACGTTTTATGGAAGTGGATCTATGAAATTGCACTGCCGACTTTTAAGGTAAATTTGATTGAACAGCAGCACATGCATATGAGAAAACATCCAACTCATATTCTGCAAATTTTATTAATTTTAGTATGAGTTATGTAAAAGCTTCTCAGGTTGATGCTGTTGTGCTATGACTCTCTTCATATTTTAGACAAAGTACTAGACAAACGTTTCACTCTCCCATTTACACACAAATTTGAAAGCCTTTTTTTTGAATGAAATGGGATCAAAGTGACAGAAAAGAGACAAGAAGCCACATATAATAAGGATACTGTTCCACTGAACACCAAAATCCCTTTTTTGTATACTAGTTGTGTGTGCGCAGATCTCATTGGTTAGTGGGGGTAAAGCTTGCTTGAAGGCAGTGTAAATCAGACAGTGTTGTCCTTTATTCCCTATTAATGATGACAGGCCTTAACCCTGGTACATTATTACTGAAACCCCGTGTCTCTCTGTTTCAGTAACCTTTAAAAGAGAGGCAGGCTGAGGATAAGAGAGATGAAGTGAACACTTTTATAATGAAATTGAATATATTTTCTCTGAAATGAGGCTGTTCCTTGTTCTTTTTTAAAGAGCATCTCTGTGTGTGTTGTCAGGTTGTTAGAGCAGCACTTGAAGATGATGGCTCTCTGAGCCTTTTGGGAACTATGCTAGACAATTTCAAACAACTTTCCTCCCAATATCTCACCAACAAATACTAACCTTGGTCTGGCTGCTTTTCCTCATGAAACTATATGTGTGTGGCTGTATTTGTTTTTGTGTTTTCTACTTTTGTGTGTGCAAACATGATTCTGCAACTACAAAGTGAGTTTTACCTTTAAGCTTCTGTTCACATTTTAAGACGTGTACCATATATACACACAATCACATGAGTACCAAATACTCTCCTTCCTACCAGGTTAGATAATAGTCCACTGGTTTTTGTGTAAATTATTTTATGTTGTGGTGTCTGATACACTGTGGACTTATACTGACACCAATCAAAACCTATTCAAACCTTTTGATGTCAATGCTACGATGTATTTTATTGTATAAAGATCCATTTAAAGGTGCATTGAGTAGTTCTTTAGAGTTACAATCGCTGTTCTTGGTGTAGTACTAATAGTACCAATTCTGGGTTCAGTCCTTTCTGAGTCTTCAGCTGTACAGGTACGGATGCTCGTGTTGTCTCAGCTATTACAACATGATAATAAATGTCAGTATAGTCGATCGCTCTTTGCATCACCAAACTACACTACACTAGTAGGGCATCTACAGCCAATGAGTGTGAGAATTCTCTCTGACGTTTAGTGTAACACAGCGGGTCACAGCATTTTAAAAGTCCAAAAAACTGTATTCATGGATTCATGGACTAATTTGTCATTTGTGATCAAATTATTCCAAAAAGTATCTGATAATGCACAATTTGCAAATTTCACTTCAAATTTAAATTGAATTCAATGTTACTTATCTTTGTAATTTTCCTACAGTTTCTTTGCAATTATTTGTTAAAATATACTAGCAATTTATAAGGGAATGTTTTTTTTAAAGTACATGCTACAGCAAATGTGTATTCATTGTGATGGTTTACAGAGTCAGAGTGAGTTGTATGTGAAATGTTTTTTCATTCAGTTTTTTATTTTGTTTAATAGGATTTAAGAGGAAAACATACAAAATTTAGGATATAAAATCTTCATTTGACCTAAATGCATAAACACACACACACTGTATAACATCCTAGGAAGAAAAGTCTTAGGAGATGTGTAAAGGACTGTTTTTGGATCAATATGTGGCATGTAGTAAAAAGATGAAAAATGGATGCGCTGGAGGGAAGAAGACAAGACAAATAAGGACTAAGAAATCAAAGTCAAACTCTGATTAAAGGATCAACTCCTGTGTCTAATCCTTAGGGAAAGGCCTGTGTGTTTATCATTACAACTAACACGCTCCTTCAGCAAAAAAAATATTGTTTTGCAAATTTTAAGATGAGAACAAAAAAAAAAATGAACAGCACCTACTGTTTACAGACTGTGGTTCAATGTCTTTGAGTTTAAAATATGGCTGTGTGAAAAGCTTAAAGTTAAACAGGTTCATAAAACTTGCCATCAGAAGTACTATAAATTGCTTTAAATAATGACCCCCCCCCCCCCCCGGGCTCAAAATAGACTGTGTTATATCTTTATTCATTAATTTCTTCTCTTCTTAATGACTTAATCTGTTTCATCTTGTGATAATAAAGACATAAAGACAATGAAAGTCAAGGAAAGTTGCTGGAACTATTTAGGCTGTTTGTAGATCGTCCTTGACATTTAACATTTCGCACAAGTAAAATATGACTGACCAGATCAGCTAAGTTTCTCAGCTGTATGAGCTCAGTTTCTCAGCTTTTCTCCTTCATAAAATGTCAGGGTGAATATGTAGTTGTGTTTTGGTGGGGTAAAGTAGGGAAGATTAAGAACACAACCTTCTCTTAGAAGAGGGCGAGACGTTTTTACACAATATGATCACACTAAGTGGTTCTGCTGGCAGGGCAGACATGTCTGTGTTTGAGCGATTCAGCTTGTCCACACTTCACTGGGTTCAGGGCTCTCTGGGACCAGGTCACTGTGGGTGAACTCGGGTTGAACTCTCAACACATCTCTACACTCGAGTGAGCAGCACAACGCAATGCAACAAAAGAATCGCTCTATTAACAAAGCTTGTCTACATGCAAAGGTGGGCATAGGGTTGGGTGATATGGCAAAAATAGCATATCACAATTTTTTTTTCAGGAAAATCACTATTCACTATTCTTTGTCATGTTAGTTTTACTATTTTGCAAGTTTTCTGAACATTACAGCCAAGATAATTTCCCTATTTCAAAAACAAAGTCTTACATTTAGGCCAAAGTGGGCAAAGATTTAAATACACATAATATACAAATAAATCAAACAGTGCTTTTGTTAGGGACCAATCAAGCTCGGTCCCATCCACCAGTCAGCGTTCACACTCACCTGAGTATTGATCAGCACCTGTTCCCAATCAGCACCGTCACTTTCCAGCACATAAAATCCATCTCACAACAGCACTCCAACGTCAAGCCTCGAATAGGACAGACCACTTACCTGTTTATCGTCATACCCCATTCCAAGTTCGCGGAGAGAAGTATACTTATCTGAAGATTGTTTAAATCTGTGTCTCTGTTGATCTTCTTCCAGATCCGCTATAAGATTCCTGATCTGATCTCCTAGCTCCTGTGTATCATCAGACTCGGTGTCCATCCAAGCTGTCTGTTCCTGTGAGGGAAAAAGACCAAGTCTTAATGACCTTTGTCCACTAATATACAAAGTATTGCACCGCGGCTACTCGCCTGCTTACCTCCGATGCATCGGGTGAACGCTGCCAACTTTGCCACGGATTCACCTATTCACTCATCTTGCACTTTATTCCTCTAAATAAACACTGTGTTTGGATTCACTTCCCTTGTCTCCGAGTGTGTATCCTGACAGCTTTATTTTTCAGGTACAGTAGGTGTAGTTAGCAGTAGCATTCAATAAATTTAATGAACAAGTATATAAAAAAAAACACTAAATACACTTTATAAATTATACATTGATTCTTATTAAAGCAACTCTATTAAAGGTTTTTAGTCAAGAGCAGTGAGTGATTTTCCGTTTTTTTTTTTAACATTTTTTATTAACATTAAAGGGATAGTTCACCCCAAAATTAAAATCTGTCATCATTTACTCACTCAAGTTTTTTAAAACTGGAATGAGTTTCTTTTTTTCTGTTGAACATAAAAGCTATTTTCAAGAATGTGGGTAACCAAACAGTTACTGGTCCCTAGTGACTTCCATAGTATTTTATTTCATACTATGGACGTCAATGGCTGTTTTGTTACCAACTTTCTTCAAAATATCTTCTTTTGTGTTCAGCACAAGAAAGAAGTTAAAATAGGTTTGGGACAACATGAGAGTGAGTAAATGATTACAGAATTTTCATTTTTGGGTGAACTATCCCTTTAATGACAGCGGCAGCATGTTTAGTACTATTAGTCTTCTGTCACTTTAAGACCTGCACGCATCTAATACAGGCACACATCTTTTTTTTTTTTTTTTTTTTAATGTCAACTGTTTACTTTCAATTTAGACATAACCAGTTGTGCTTATATGTAAACTTTTTGTGTTTTTGACAGTATTAGCGTAATCATACGCGAAGGATAATTTAGTCCAGTAATCAGGCGCTGTTTGACAGGCTTTTAAGTGTGTTTGCACGCTTCAGGTGTACAAACTTAGAAAAAGCGAATGTCAGAACAGCACATGAATGAAATGTTTAACTGTCAATGCTTTAAAGCACATGCAAATAATGTACTTTTGTGATTTTGAATAAGTGCAGTGTCCTGTAAGTTTAACTCTACCACTGAGTTAACATTTGATGTGAATGTATGTGGCGTTTTATGTGGCAGTATATTAAGACGAAGTTGCCAGAACTGCAACTGATAGAATGTGCACTGTAGCACAATACTAAAATATTTTTTCAAAGGCAAATTATGGAGACATTTTAATCATCCATGGTCAAATCGCACACTCCTAGGTGAGAAGTTGTCATATAAATAAATATATATAAATTTAATTTATAATTTGATCAAAAGTGACCATAAAGACCTTTTTAATGTTACAAAAGATTTCTATTTCAAATAAATGCTGTTCTTTTGGACTTTCTGTTCATCAAAGAATCTTGAAACAAAATGCATCACTGCTTCCGCAAAAAAAAAAAAAAAAAAAAAAATTAAGCAGCTGTTTTTAATATGGATAATAATGAGAAATGTTTCTTGAGTAGCATATTAGAATGATTTCTGAAGGATCATGTGACACCGAAGAAATTTACTAGCAATTTAGGAGTGAAAATAGTTTTGAAGTAAATCCTACACCAAATTGTTTAACTTGAAGTATGAAGTATGTATAAGTTCTCCTTTATTATTATTTTTATGCAGGACAGGCAAAGATTCCCTAAAAATGATTCATTTCCCATACACTCCTCTCTGTGAGGAAACTGATGCCAAGGCATTTTGATGTTGGTAAATGAGCTTTATTGTTTATGTTTGCTTAGTATAACAGACCAAAACAAAGTCTAATAACTGTCATGAATTATGGATAGAGAAATAAGCAGTTAGAATAGATGAGCAAAGAATAAGAGGAGGGAAGCAGCAGAGATAGAACAGGTGACTTCAGATGACATATAAGGTCATACATGCTGATACAGACCGGTTGTATAAGTGGTGGAGTGTAACCATGGAGACTGCTTTGATATAAATTTGGTATCCATGTGTGAGTAAACAACACGTACACGGAGTTCATTCAGAATGACACAGCAGACAACTGTGTAGCAAATGTATGGTTTTTAAGTTGTCTGAAGTTGTTTTGTTTTGGTTGAACTCAGTGGTTTTGAGTTTATATGTAGTTTTCCCAGTGCTTTAGCCAAATCTGAGCAACTGAAACTTTGGACTTTTGTTTCATGTAATCTGTACTATTGACTCATATATGCAAGTACATATAGGACAACAGTACAACAGTATGCAATTTTTTTTTAAAAGTTACGCTCACCAAGGCTACATTTATTTATTAAAAATGTAATACAAACAGTAATATTGTGAAATAACATGACAATCTTTAAGAACTGGCTTCTTTAAAATGTATTTGGTTCCTGCAATGGCACATGATCCTTCAGAAATCCTGATGTATTACTCAATTTAAACAATATTGAAAACAATTGTGCTGCTTAATATTTTTGTGGAAACCAAGATAGATTTATTCAGGATTCACTGATGATTAGAAAGTTTGAAAGAACAGCATTTATTTGAAATATATATATTTTTGAAACATGATAAATACTATCGCTTTTGATCAGAGTAATGCATCCTTGCTGAAGAAAAGTATTAATAGCCAATATTTATATATAAAAAAACCTTACTGACCCTACACCTTTGAACAGTAATATGGTTTTGAGTCAAACTCCAATTAAAAACATTTGTTTTTTTTTTTTCTCTTTAGCAGTGGTTTTGTATGTTATCTTGTTCAAAACCTTAAATTACATAATTTTTGTGAATTCTTTACTCAAAACTAAAATTCCTGTTTAATAATATCCTTTTTTTTATAAATCATACAAATAATATAATGATGGTAGATTTAAACCAAATAGTATGTAATTTTTATAAAATTATATTTAATAGCAGGTTACCATTGTAGAAATTAACCACCTATTGTGTGACAACATTTGCTATAGACAACTTGTGTTCAGTCTCTTTTTCTCTTTCTTTCCTTGACAACAGCAAGGAACCATTTAACCAAGACTTTTAAGGTTTGTGTCTATACAGAAACAAACATCCACTGGAGTAAAAAGTATTTTCATTGCAGCACATTATTTATATTTCAATCTTTACACAACAGACTGACAAAGAAAGATTTTGTTATTCTTGTTAGTGTGCTTGTTTTTTAATGATATTTTTTCTAATGTTATTTTTGCACAAATTCACTGCTGTGTTTCTAACAATGTGAGTTAGCTGAACATGAGTTAGCATGTCCCATAGCTTTCTCTCTGGAGTAATCTGGGAAACATCTCCAGGGAGCTCGTTTTGTTGGCACAGAACTGCAGGAGCTCATGTCAACAGTAATGATTGAAATTCAGAGGAAGGGTAAATGTCACACCATGTTTGCTGTCTGCTCTTATTTAGCATTCATCTGCAATAGTTAGAGAGAGAGCTGGTGAAGGTCTCAGCTTTGCTGTCTTCTTCCATCCGGTCTGTGAGTGATCACTGTGACTGCTGAATGCTGTGGAATTAATAAGGAACATTTCTACAGGATAATATTCCATTCTTCCAGCTGTACAGGACTTTGTGTATATGTGTACATCTGTTAGACTCTGAATAGTGTGTATGTGTGCAGACAGGATTAGGTCATTTTGTCATTTCAGGATGTTTCAGGGCTATCTTGTCAGGATCTATTTAAATACACTGAGTAGACAGAGAATGTAATTGTATGTAGGATGTAATTTCACATTCTCAGCCCTGATGGATTAGTTCACCCAAAAATGAATCGTTTTGTCATCTGTCATCATTTTCTCAAAACTTGTATGACTTTCTTCTTTCCTGAAACTTGAAAGGAAAAATTTGAAAAGGTATTAGTCGCTCTTTCTATGTAATTACAGTTCAAAAACAAGGCTAAAATGTACACTACCATTCAAAAGTTTGGAGTCAGTAAGATTTTTTTTAATGTTTTCAAAAGATGTCTCTTATGCTAACAGTAACAGTAACACAGCAGACACAGTATTTATTTGAAGTCTCTTTTAACATTGATTTAGCAACAGCATTCCAGACGGCGCTATTCAGCTCGAACAGCTGACATGCTAGTAAGCAGACAGAGCTCAATAGGTAAAACCCGTGGAGGCGGGCTTTGTGTTTACATCAATGACGCGTGGTGCCGCGATGCTGTTGTGGTCTGCAAACACTGCTTATGATGAGTTTATGATTATTAAGTGCCGGCCGTTCTATCTGCCGAGGGAATATACAGCCATACTGCTCGTTGCTGTATACATTCCTCTGAACTCCAGCAACAGCAACAGGAACGATGCACTAAATGAACTGTACCAACACATCAGTGAGCAGCAGATAGCCCATCCTGATGCTTTTCTCATCATAGCTGGGGATTTCAACCATGCAGACTTAAAGAGTGTGTTCCCAAAAATACACCAACACATTAACTTTTCAACACGAGGTAATAACATTTAAGACATTGTTTACACCACACAGAGAGGAGCTTACAAAGACCTCTCCCTCCCCCACCTTGGTGCCTCAGACCACATCACTGTCATGCTAATGCCTGCATACAGACCGCTCGTTAAATTCGCCAAACCAGATCACAAACAAATTCAAGTGTGGCCGGAAGGGTCGTCAGAGGCTCTTCAAGACTGTTTTGACACCACTGACTGGAATATGTTTAAGCAGGCAGCCACATACAATAACACCACAGACCTCCAAGAGTACTCAGAGACTGTCACTACCTACATCACCAAGTGTATTGATGATGTAACGGTCACAAAGACCATCACTGTCCGGGCCAACCAGAAGCTGTGGATGACAGGGAAGGTCTACAGACTCCTGAAGACGCGGAACGCTGCCTTCAGAGCTGGAGATGAGGTGGGCCTGAGGACAGCTAGGGCCAACCTATCCCGTGGCATCAGAGAGGCTAAGAGACAGTACTCCAGGAGGATAGCCCATCGTTTCAGTGACAGCAGAGACCCTCGGAGCCTGTGACAGGGGATACAGGCCATTACGGTCTACAAGCCCCCACCCCGGACCTGTGACAGTAACATCTCCCTGCTGAATGAGCTGAACGTCTTCTTCACTCGCTTTGAGGAACAAAACAGCACCACTGCACAGAAGACTACTCCTCCTCCCGGTGACCAGGTGATGACGCTGACCCCAGACAGCATGAGGACATCCTTCAGCAGGATCAATGCATGTAAAACTCCAGGTCCTGACAACATTCCTGGGCGTGTATTGAGAGACTGTGCAGTGGAATTCACTGATGTCTTCACAGACATTTTCAACATCTCGCTTAGTCAGGCTGTTGTTCCCACATGCTTCAAAGCTACCATCATCATTTTAGTCCCGTCTCCATCCTGCTTCAATGACTACTGTCCAGTTGCACTTACTCCTATTCTCATGAAGTGTTTTGAACGGCTAGTCATGCACCATATCAAGTCTGCCCCCCCCCGGACCCCTTCCAGTTTGCATATCGGTCCAACCGCTCGACCGATGACGCCATCACAACTGCCCTCCACTCAGCACTCACACATACAGACAAAAAGGACTCATATGTCAGAATGCTGTTCATAGACTTCAGTTCAGCATTCAACACAATCATACCTCAACAGTTCATTTACAAACTTGTCCAGCTGTGACTCAACACTTTGTTCTGCAACTGGCTGTTGGACTTTCTGACTGGAAGACATCAATTTCAAACAAAATTTGAAATGCAACGCAGAGAATTCTGGGAACATCAGTTTACGTTTTTTCCCTGTAAATTTTACAGGAAATTACCGTTAACCATTTAACAGGTTTTTACTGTAGCATTTTCACAGTTTTTTACCCTTAAAATCACAGTCATTTACTATAAAATTACATGTAAAATCCAATACAGTTTTTCACAGTGTATAGTAGGGGAATTTACCTTAAACCATTTAACATTTTTTTTACTGTAGCATTTTTACAGTGTTTTACCGTTAAATTCACAGTAATTTTTTACAGTGTACATAACAGTGTTCAAAATAATCCATAAATAAATTCATATGATTTGGAGCAAAAAAAAGAGCCCATTGCCATACAACTGACTTGAAGATAAAAATCTTTGTCTGTGTCACAATCGGATATCCTGGAGAATCAGATGTTGACAATACAAGAAATACAAAAAGAACTCTGAGAAATCCATCCTTGTGTTTTAGCATTACTTAAAAAGGACAACACCTCAGACTGATAAATACTAGTAGGGTCACTGGGAAGCTTTTTACAAAACCTTGTATTCAGTAATTAAAAAGGATTTTTTTCTGATATTTAGACATGTCTTGAACTAATATTACCCCTCCTTTATCCACAGGTTTTATTATAATGTTTGGATCATTAATCAGTTCAGTTAAAGCTTTTCTATCATTCAACGAAGGATGGTGGGAAAATTTTGTCCTACAGGATAAACTAGTTTTCTACACATCCTGTTCAACCAAACGACAAAAGGTATGAATGGTATGATCAGAAATATTCAGACAAAAAGTGCTCCTATAGATCTAAAATTCATGAATCAGACATCAGTACTTGTCTAAAGAATGCTCATGAATGCAAAAATAAGAGCTAAAGTGGAGTCAGTGAATAACCGCTGATAGAAGAAATGGAATATAACGTACACGTCATGTAGATTACTTTCATTATGCTTTTATGCTGTTTTTTGTAATGTCCTCATTTAATTTTATTGAGTGGCCAGGATGTTGTTTGAAAATTTACCTTTTGTGTTCTACGGAAGAGCAAAAGTCCTACAGGTTTTAACCAATATGAGGGTCTGTAAATGCTGGCAGAAGTTGCATGTATTTACTATTTACTGAACTTTCATGATCTCATATCTTCTAAACTGTAGTGTCAGATATAATTGCATTTCCTGAGACATAGCTAATTGTGTCTCCTCCTTATTGTAAGTCATTTCCTTTTAATTGTAAGGGCTTAGAGTCTGGCAGTCATATCCCAAACAGTCTTGATCAACACTCAACTGGTGATCTGCACTGCTAATGGACTAGAGGATTATGGGATGCAGGCAAATGAACTAAAGATATCCTGATCTGTCTGCATCAATGACAGTGCTAATGAGAGGTACTGTGACCACATATTAGCTGTGATGACTGAACCGTAAGCTCTTTGTCTTCACTTCACTTGCATTTTTATTCTGCACTTTATTACATGGCTCTCAGGAGTACTTAGTAATGACTGGTCAAATGCAGTGCTGAGCAGTCAAATATTATATAATGACCTCAAATATGTATAGTTGACCAATATCCATTGCAATATACTTGTGGTAGTTTCATTTTTTTTTATCTTAAGGGTGCAACAAGATCAAAAGTTTTGGGTTAGTGAGTTTTTTTATTTTTTTAGTTAAGGAAATTAATACTTTTGTTTAGCAAGGACACATTAAACTGATCAAAAGTGAGCTAAAAAAATTATTAGGGATACAAGATATTGGATTTTTGCAGATATCCGATATGCCGATATTTTTCAATTCATTTTGGCCGATAGCCGATACCGATACTGATATATTTCCTTTTGTTTGGAAGCAACACCAAGTCTCTTCTGTATAGAGATTATAAACAAATAGTTTTTTTTTTTTTGGTTTGTTTTAAACAAAACTTAATTTTGATAAATAAACAACAAAGTTCTTTTATAATAACAGTACATTGAAAGCTTTGAAAATAACTATAAAGCAACTATAAAGCCAATCCTTAATATTTTATTTGAATATTTAACATTTGTAGATGGTCTAAAGCAAAAGAGTTGTACAAATTCTGAAAATCTTTTAGAGCTCCTTGTTTTCATATTCTGTTTGAAAAAAAAAAACATTATACGTTAATAAAAAAATTTATATATATAAATTATTTAAAACAAGTTTCTTGTTTATGATTTTTATTCATGTAAGCTATACCTTCTGACCTTTAAATCAAACCATACTCGTGATTTTATGACAATTACTACTTTATTTAATCAGAAACACAATCTAAATGTTATTTGTTTATTTTACTTTAATTTTATTACAAGTAGGCCAACAGCGCCCTCTAAGTAAATAAAATGCCTTAATGGAATGGAAATTAGGACCCCGGGGGAGGCTGTTGCTGCTGCACATGCTAGTAACTGTTGACGCTAAGACACACCGGACGCGTTATTTTGTACTCGCATTCTCAGATTAAATGCTCAAAACAGTGAATCTAATCATCATTCAGGAAAAAGTTCACTTCAAGAATGAGCACTGATGTGCTGATGTGATCTTTTTGCTATCACACCTTGAACACATGTGAGTTACTCATCTTATCAGCAAGGCATATCGGCATAATTTTTCAAATCGGGCCGATGCCAATAATTTCATATTTTCATATTTCGATAAAGAACCGATAATATTGTGCAATTGTGGACCGATTTTTAGTATATATATTAATGATCTGCCTACAGTTTGCCCGGAGGTCCAGATTCAGATGTGTGCAGATGATACAGTTGTACAGTTGTATACTTAGGCTAAGACAAATGAACAACCTGAAATTTATTTTTCGATTAAGAGAATTGATGAGCGTTGTTTGGATATTTTAGTCAAATGAGCGATAATAAATATTGTTGAGCATTTTTAAATATTTGTGTATGATTATTATGGATTCTAACTAAAAAAAAAAAAAAAAAAAATATAAAAAAGGACTCTAGAAGTGCTAGAGCAAGCTTGATGTTCTTCAGAAATATTAGGCACCAGTTACCTATGGCTGCTGCTCTTTAATGATTTTCCCACATCTATCCTGTTGTGTTATAAGTTGGTCTCAAACAAGTATAACCACGTTAAAACTATTATATACTATTTATAAACAAGCTGTGACAATTTTAGCTAAAAAGCCAAGTAGTTATTATCAGTGTACTACTATTAAAATTGTTTTATTCTTTGCAGAAGTGTGTTTGATGTGATCTTGCACCGCCTCCTCTTAAACAATGTGTCACTTTCTGTGACGACAATATTAGGGAGAATATGTCATCAGTTATAGGTTACTGTTCAGCTAAATTTAATTAAACTTGACTTTGGACAATCAGCTTTTTCAGTTAGAGCAGCAGAAAGATGGAATCCAATACCTATTTATATTAGAGAGTGTACACTTAAAGTATGGCTTAAGGAAAGACAAATATGTGATCACTGAACTGAGTTTTTAATTCTATGGAGTGTGATGTGATGTTGTATGTATTGTATTGTTTGTGATGGAGTATTGTCATTTTGTAACAACATCCTGCCCAGTGACTGCAGATGCAAATGAGCTTTATAGCTAACTCTGGCAAAACACTTGTGTTGTGTGCATGGTCCCTGTTAAATAAATGAACTACTCTAAAACTAAACTAATTATATTGTATTATTTGGCTGTTTTTACTGGATCAAATAAACATAGAATTAGTGAGCATAAGAGATATAAAATCTAAAAAAAAAAAAAAAAAAAAAAACTCCAAACTTTTAAATGATAGTACAGTATGCCTTACACCCTTTAAGAATTTGTACTTCATATACATGTATAAATAACCTGGTTTGGTTCAGAAATCAGAGTCAGACGTTAACATCTAGAAAGTCATTTTTAAAGGTCAGGTCAGGTATGACTAGCTTCTTAAAGCAACTATTCACATTTTCACTCTTTGAAGCGCGATTAACTATGCAGTAAGGGTTAGCTGTAGATAAGCGGGAGAGAATTATGTATTCAGTACATTTGTTCTCTGATGAAATTGCTGTGATGACAGATTGACAATACAATGAGGATACAGATCGTGGTGTGAGAGGCAAAGAAGAGAGACAGAGAAACACAGATCAATATGCACACTCAATCCAGACAGTTCTGCTGATAGTTTGATAAATGTCATTCTCTCAAACTTAGGCTGAGCTGCTGGCACAGAGCTCTGCGGGTGTGTGAGTGTGCTTGTTTTCAAGGCTGCTTTGTAATAGACAGTAGGAAATATGAAAATTGAATGAAAACAGCACCAGTGGAGTCATTAAGGATCCGCCCCTCACAACCCTGGGAGTGACTCTGATTGGCTGAGGTGCAGGCAAGCTGAGCCAATTATTACATTTGACTGGTTTAAATTTTGTAGGGCCTTTGGGAGACTGAGACTGATGAGGACTTTAAATTGCCGATGACCCCAAGAGCTTTTACGTCTTAGTGGCTGCGACTGAGTGCTCCGTAGGCCATTGAGAGTTGAAATCTCAGGCTGATGGATTGATCAATTGGACACATTTCTCTGAAGGACTGCTGTTGAAGTCTGAAGCTGGGAGAAATTTGATTGGTTCAGGACTTTAGTGTACGATTGGTTTATGGAATAAAGGTTTTATTTGAATGGACGAGTCTGACAATGCAGCATCCCCCAGGCTCTCCCTTCAAGCTCTTTTGTCCTAATAAACACATCCTACCAAGTATATCAATCATCCACAATCCCAGGAAAAGCCAGTGGGAGGCCTTTTTCTTAGTGTTCCATTAGAAACTATTTTTAATCAACAAGTGAATGTGTAAATGAAGTGTGTTTTTCTGGGGATATTAAACTAGAAAGCAGGGGCAGAACAGTCTATGTTTGTTGAATTAAATTATTTTTTTCTCAGCTTTTTTGTTTTGATGTAAAAAATGTGTCAGTGAGATAATTTTAAAGTGCCCCTAGTTTGCCATTTCGAATACTGACTTTCATGCAGTGTGAAATGTAGCTGTACGTGAATACAAACAATCTGAAAAGTTGTAAAGCTGAAAGTACACGATAAAAAAGTTGTTTCCCAAAAGAAAGAAATGATTCTGAACAGTAAAACGAGTCATTAGTAATTTGAATCTCACTTCCGTGACGGCTACACATCATGGGGTAACATATTTGCATAATAATGCGTGTGTCACAAACAGGCCAGAGACAAGAGGAGTGCAGGTAAATAGAAGGGATAATTGACAATGTGTAATGGTGAGGATCGAAGGCAGGTGAGTATGAGAGATATATGGAAGTTCTGGGTATCTTAGCTCTTGATAATCCTGGGTCTGATATTTGCAGGAATCCTGGAGATGAACGGGCACTGAGGAGAATCAGGATTGCGGAGACTTAGGAGAACACTGTAGGTAAGGAAACAACAGGTAATTATACTGGTAAGGAGTCTGGTATTGTTCAGGTAGTGAACGGTAGACCGGACACTGGAAAACCGAGAGGATTGAGAAGATATAGCAGGCTTGATTGGTGATTGCATGTGCAGGTGATCAGTATTCGGGGGTTATTGGGATCTGGTGTGTGTCAAAGGAGGTGTCTGTGCTGACGTGAGTAACTGTGATGTTTTCCTGACATTAACCCCTTCTCCAGGGGCGGTGACGAGGGCAACCACAATTTTGGGTGTGGGACAGTTTGGATGGTTGTGGTGGAATTCTTCCAGCAGTGATATAGTTATAGATATAGTGATATAGGCCATAGTTCTGGAAGACCTGAGTGAAAAGGCATTCGGCTGTGTCAAGTGCTGTTTGGAGACCTTTGAGAGGGATGTATTTACAGGCCTTGGAGAAGTGATCAACCACAACAAGGATACAGGTGTTAACATTCGAGGCAGGTAGGTCCGTGACGAAATCCACTCCAATATGGGACCAGGGTCTACAGGACACGGGCAGTGGGACGAGCTTGCCTATGGGGAGAGGACGTCGGGTTTTAGACATGGCACAGAATGAACAGCTTTGGACGTGCCTGTTGACATCTTGGGCCATACTGGACCACCAGTACCGAGCCTGGAGGAGCGAGAGGGTCCATTGGCTGCCGGGGTGTCCAGAGCCCGGTACTTCATGCACTGAGCCCAGAAGGGCCTCACTGAGATACTGGAGATTCTTATGATCTGTGATCACAGAGAAAGGGTGGTGGGCTCCCTCCAGCCAGTGATGCCACTCCTCCAGGGCTAATTTGATGGTGAGCAGTTCCCGATTGCCGATGTCATAATTCTGCTTCGCCGGGTTCCATTTTTTGGAGAAGTAAGCGCAAGGATGGAGGATTGGAGGTTCACCACATTGCTGCGACAGCACAGCCCCAACGCCGGTGGTAGTGGCGTCAACTTACTCTACAAATGGTACCTGGGGATCTGGATGATGAAGGATGGGGGCTGTGCTGAAGGCCTCTTTAAGCTGGTCGAATGTTTTGTGGGCATGGCTGTTCCAGGACAGGGACTTGGGATTTCCTCGTAGCATGGAAATAAGAGGAGCCGTGAGCATGCTGAAATTCTTCACAAACCATAGATAAAAGTTCGCAAATCCCAGGAATCTTTGTAATTCCTTCACCGACTTTGGAAGCGGCCATTCCCTGATGGCCTTAACCTTCCCCTGGTCCATCTGGATACCTTTCTGACTGATGACATATCCGAGGAACTGGACCGAGGATCGATGGAACTCGCACTTCTCCAATTTCAGATACAGCTGGTGTTGACGGAGCTTCTGAAGGACCTATGTGACGTGGTGGAGATGTTCGGACAGGTTCCGGGAGTAGATGAGAATATCATTGATGTAGACAATCACGAACTGATTGAGGAACTCCCGGAACACCTCATTCATGAAGCTTTGGAAGACAGATGGGGAGTTTGACAGGCCATACGGCATGACCCAATATTCATAGTGGCCGGCGGGGGTAATGAACGCCATTTTCCACTCATTGCCTTCCCTGATTCGAACAAGGTTGTACGCGGTCCGCAGGTCCAGTTTGGAGAAGACACGCGCTCCGAGGAGTTTCTCCAGGGCGGCAGGGACCAGGCGAAGAGGGTATGGCAGTTTCACCGTCTGGGAGTTCAGCATGCGATAGTCGATGCACGCCCTCAAGCCCCCGTCCTTCTTGCCCATGAAGAAGAAACTCGAGGCTGCCAGGGAGGTGGATGGTTGGATGAAACCTTGCTTAAGAGCCTCCTTTGTTGGGCTGACATGCTGCCAACCATTGCGAGATGCGAGTGGCTCATTGTAGGAAGTCTTCTAGTCAGATGTTGTGATCGTAGATGGCCATGTGTGTGCGAATGCAAGGATCCAAACCTTGACTGTAGGCACTGAGGAGGGCCGTCTCATTCCAGCCACTAGTTGCCGCTAGTGTACAAAATTGTAGTGTGTAATCACTGGTGGTGGATGAGCCTTGACGCAGGCGCAGAAGTTGGTCGGGCACAGAAAGTTCTCCAGTCGTGGAGCCAAACACTTCCTTGAAATGATTAATGAAAGCATCATATGAATTAATTATGGTACTGTTAGCATTCCATATAGCTCGGGCCCATTCCAGCACTTTGCCGTTTAGGAGGGAAATTAGGAAGGCTACCTTTGAACGTTCCATTGTGAACATCTGCGGCTGCATCTCTATAAACAGAGCCACTTGTAGAAGGAAGCCACCACACACAGCAGCGTCACCAGCATATGAAGCAGGCAGGGCCATGGGACTTACAGAGGCAGATGATGGGGTGGTGAATGGCGTGAGAGAGGCCCTGAGGGTGCTGACGAGTTCCTCTAGGACCTCTGTGGTGGATGGAAGACAGGGATCCATGGAGGTGTTGGTTCCTGGTCCAGTTTTCTGTCACAAACAGGCCAGAGACAAGAGGAGTGCAGGTAAACAGAAGGGTTTATTGACAATGTGTAATGGTGAGGATCGAAGCCAGGTGAGTATGAGAGAAATATGAAAGTTCTGGGTATCTTAGCTCTTGATAATCTTGGTACTGAAATTTGCAGGAATCCTGCAGATGAACGGGCTGCTAAGGAGATTCGAGATTGCGGAGACATAGGAGAACTCCGGAGGTAAGGAAACAACAGATAATTATACTGGTAAGGAGTCTGGTATTGTTCAGGTAGTGAACGGTAGACCGGACACTGGAATACTGAGAGAAGTGAGAAGATATAGAGGGCTTGATTGGTGATTGCAGGTGCAGGTGATTGTGAAGGAGGTGACTGTGCTGACGTGAGTGACTGTGATGTTTTCCTGACAGCGTGTCTATGTTCTATGTTGGCTGGCAGTAAACAACTTGATCCTCCCTCAAATAAGTCATTTTACTGATCACTGCTTCTCTAATCTCGGTGAGTTAGAGGGATTCACAAAACATGGGATTCACAAAACGTTGCTCTTGAAAATTGGCTTAGTACCCAGTTTATTTGGACCAGCTGACTCCACTGAATCACAACTTGTAAGTATGATAAGTAATAGATGTTTATATTTTCTATAGAGCATTCAAAATACGGAACTGTGGCAATGGCCGTATTGTTTCTGACACACGCTTTACACGGTAGACCAATCACAACAGACTGGGCCATTTGACCAATCAGAGCAGACCAGGCTCAGGGAAAGGAGGGGTTTATTGAGAATCATTGGAAAATGAGGTGTTATTAAATGCGTATTTTGAGAAAATTATAGCTTCTTTTTTTTTCTGACCTTGCATGCATGCAAACCTATTGTATGAGACTGCCAAAACAATATTAGGAACCTTAAAAATGGCACTTTATAAAAAATAGGGGCACTTTAATGTCAGTAGGTTTTTTTTATTTTTTTTTAAACCTTTTATCCTGTAAAGACACAGTAAAGTGATAAAAAGTTACATTAAAGACATTTATAATGTCACAGAATATTTATATTTTTAAATAAAATCTTTTGAACATTTTATTAGTGATCAAGTTATTTTATGTACCGTATGAAACATTTTTTTTTTCCTGCTGAGGATGTCCTCGGTTCTCAAATGGAGGTTATGTCAAATTTAGATCATGGACTCACACTCTCTAACCCTGACACAGTCAGTCCCACTCACAGCAGTCAATATACAGCAGATCATTCATGCTCATTTCTCCATCACTCATGTGCTTTTACAAATGGCTTTTAGTTGGCAGCAAACATCCACCTTCTGGCAGAGGTCAGTAGGAAAATGTCATCATGGAGGTCGCCGCTGCAGGCACATCTGATCATACTCCCTCCGTTATCCTCAAACCAGGTTTAACTCTTGACCTTTGACCTGCTCTGTTTCTCTGGAAATACAGAAGGCACATCTCTCTCTCTCTCTCTCTCTCTCTCTCTATCATGCAGACTACTCTATTTACTTGATTTATCTCAGCGCTTCACTTACATTTGCTGTCCTGCCTGACTTCTCTTTACCCTGCAGCATAAACGGACGTGGCAGCTTCCATTCATTCACTCTATTCAGAGCTGTTGGACCCAAGAAATGTTATCACAAGATAATCGCATTCAACTGCCAAACGGCATGTGTAGACTGTCAAACGCAGTAATTCTCCCTTTTTCAATCTGCACTGACAGATACACTGTGCGTGGGACTAAAAGTTTGTCAATTTGAGTTTTGTGGGTAAAACTGTGGAGTAAAGTCCTTCATAGAGACCCCCCCTCTTCCTCCACTTCTATCCCTTTCCCCCTCTTATCTGGATTTTTCCTTTAATCTTTCCCAAATAGATAGCATCAGTGAGAGATAACATGAAAATGAGGCAGTAATTGCTGTAATGTGGAGAGTGCTCTGTATCCAAACAGCTCTACACTTCCACATAAACTCACTGGCATTGCTTGGGTTTTTCCATCTATTATTCATTCCTCTGGGGCTTTGTGGCTTGTACTTACTGTGGCTTCTGTCCTCTCAGAGTCTGCTGAAAACTCTTATTTACACTACCACATGGATCAAACCAAGAGGTCAGAGTTTTACTGGTTAGATTAGTACAGTTTGCCCTTGCTTGTAGATACTGTAACTACATTATTGGGGGGCAAAAAGCATATTTCTCTATTGATGACCATTGCAACACACTCTAATGGCAATTCGTAAATATTATTTTAGTGAATTGGTGGCTAATATGTACAGTCTTATTTGTCCATTTTTTGTACAATCAGCTTATGCTCCACTGATTGTTTGATTTAGAGGTGGACCTTTAATGCTCACTTTTTTTCAAAAAATTGTATGTTTCCATACGGATCACGTTGTAAGAATTCATCACATTGTAAAATAATTATATTTTCTCATGAGATTTGTTGGCCATTTATAATTTTTCCCCCCTAAAATCCTAAAAAAAATTATTTAGGGATGCATGATAAATTATTACCACATCGGTTGATATTAGAGTTTTTGTTGCGCTAGCCTATTTGTTTAAATTGTATGTATATTAGTTGAAATTGTATATTTAGTACCTCCCATTTTTACGTTTATATTAATTTTGCCATCATATAATCTAAAAACACTAATATTCAATAAAGCTGTTAAACGTAGTATTTAGTGAATCTCAAAATAAGAATTTTTATAATATATATTATAAGTTTGTGATGCCTAAATTATTATTATTTATTTAATTCATTAAAATATGGAATTTTATTATTGAACTTTTGTTGGTTATTTGTCATAACATGGAAATATTTATCATCTTATTAATCATAATTTTAATAATGGATCTTTTTCACATTTCCGAGTTTCTCAGCAGCGAAAGTCGTCATAGTTGGGTTAACTTGAAGAGCAGTGATTGGGAGAGTACCACAAATATATATTTTTGCATTCCCATTTTCTAAAATAGCAAAAGAAAAACTCCACGATATTGTTTTCATGACTATCAATAAAAGGTAAAAAAAAACTGAGAGAGACTGATAACAGCAGTCAGAAGAGAGAACGATGTAAAATTTTCCATCCCTTCCATAGACACTGCATTAGAAACACCTTCTTTACAAAAAATAGTGCTATAAATGTACATACATTAAAAAAAAAGATTTACGATGCTGATGACCATTAAACACATCATCACAGTCTTGTTAAATGGGTCCATCGTGCATGAGTGTGTGTGTGTGTGTGTGTGTGTGTTAGTATTTGCAAAGTCCAAAGTCCTTTACATTTTCAGGTACCATAAAAACGATCACTCTTAGTCTCGCATGTATGTGTGTATGTACATACTACACGCCAGTGATAATTTTTAGGGTACCTGAAAATGTAAAATTGACTTACCATGTTTCCTGCAAGTTTACCATGCTACCTGCAAGTAGATATTGTGAGTGTCTTCTGAGTGCACAATGATTGACAAATCCAATTTTCAGCCATTTGTTAAACAAGGAGTCCTATTATCATGACCTGACCACTGGAATTAAGTTAGTTCATAAAGATTATTCCTTTTTTGCACATGGCTACTGGAACATGTTTGTTTGCATGTTTGCAGATTTTTGAGAAAGACAGGAAAAGACTTAGAGAAAGACTTAGCATGTGTGATTCATTATGTCATGGCATCCATTCCTTAAAAGAGCAGCTGTTGTCTTGTGATTATAGCAGTCGTGCATCTGTCATGTCTAATATGTCACTAAAGGTAAACAAAGTAGTTTGAGCCTCAAGTTATCTAGATGAGTTTGTTTCTTCATAAAAACAGATTTGGAAAAATATTGCATTATATCACTTGCTTATCAGTAGATCCTCCACAGTGAATGGCTTCCTTCTGAATGAGAGTCCAAACAGCTGATAAAAACATTACAATAATCCTCAAGTAATCCATACCACTCCAGTCCATCAATTAACAACTTGTGAAGAGAAAAGCTGTATGTTTGTAAGAAACAAATCCATCATTGCATGCATGCACAATGAATTTTAACTGTAAATCATCGTATCTAGACAAAATAGTCCATAATCCATAATAACGTTATGGATTCCTCTAGTGGCACCTATTCACTGTATAAGATGTATTGGTGAGTGATGTAATGTTAAATTTCTCTAAATCTGTCCCAATGAAGAAACACGCTCCTCTTCATCTTGGATGGCCTGAGGGTGAGTATTTTTTCAGCATATTTTCTTTTTTGTATGAACTATTCCATCAAAAACGTGTTTGAGTTACTGTATAAAACACATATTGGAGAGTTTGGGAATATTTTCAGTCTCTTTCCAATAAATAAACAAACACTTTTTACTCACAATGTGCATAAAAAGGGCTTCAGATGCTGTTACCGTGATTTTCCAGCCTATAGATTATTCATGTCTTCTTTTGCATGTGGGACGGAATGAATATAGATTTAGGTTCCGTAGGTTAGAGAGATGAAGGTGGTCAAATTTATTCATTTAAAAGTCTCACAGAGAGCTTTCAAATCAAATAAAAGAAGGCTGAAGCATGTATGAGTGTGTATGCCCAGGTGCGCATATTTGTATATCCAGGTGTGTGTTTGAAGTTAGCAGTGGGTCTTGTGCTCATTAATTTTCTCATTTAGGCTGAACAGTGAAGTGTGCAAACAGTAACATGGGCCCTGCCTGCTAATGAGTGAGAGAGTTTCATGTGCTTATTTTAAAATAACCAACATTTGCTAGGACGCTCTTTGATGTGTTTTGCTAATAAATAGTGCATCTGTAGAGAACGTTTGCTGTTGTAAACATCACTCAGCCTGACACATTCTGATTCAATTCAGCTCTGTGCTGCCTGAAAACCCCTCCACGTGTCCATGGCTCTTTATCTCTGCTGTGGAGCTCCACTGTTGCTCTCTTTCACTGCTCTCTGGGCTTTGGCTGGAGTGTGTGCATCCACAGAAGTGCCTCCCTCTTACTCTGTTTATCTGCACTGAGAGCTTAACTGTATGGGACAGATTCACTAAGAATTGTGCCAGCTGATAGTGTTGTTTATTTGCACGTTGTTTTGCCACTTTCTGCAATTCACAAGTAATTATCCAAATCAGGTAACATGGGAAAAACCAGCATAGTCTATGTTAAATACAATTTGCAGAGTGTAGAGAAAAAAAAAAAACACATACATTTTGATAGAAGTCTCTTATGCTCACCAAGGCTGCGTTTATTTGATCAAAAATACAGTAAAACAGTGATATTGTGAAATATTATTACAATGTAAAATAACAGTTTTCTATTTGAATATGTTTTTTTTTTTTTTTTATTTAAAATGTAATTTATTACTGTCAATGGGGAAAGCAGATTTTTTTAAAGTCATTACTCCACTCTTCAGTGTCACATAATCACAAAATTCTTATCAATGTTGAAAATGGTTGTGCTGCTTAATATTTTTGTGTGCATTGTTTTTCTGGTTCTTTGATGAATAGACAGTTCAAAAGAACAACAATTATTTGAAATATAAATATTTAGTAACATTATAAATCTCTTTAATGTCACCGTTGATCAGTTTAATGCATCCTTGCTAAACATGTTTTCATGTTGAATAGTCAAATAATTTAATAGAAATAATATTGTTATTTTAATTTTTAGCAACTTTTAGTTTTTCATTCAATTTGCTTTCATTCAATTTGCAATTTGAATTTGCATTCAGTGCTTTGTGGGATGTGTAGTTCTGACTCATTAGTAGTCCAGTTTTCTCACTTTTTAGACAGACTGTTGTGTTTTGTTGGACATGTTGCAGGTTCTTTGAATAAAGCAAAGTCTCTAATGAGCCTAATTTATATAGAAAGGAGGCATAAGCTTTCAACACTTTAAAAAATTAATAATTTAAATACGGTACAGCTCAGTTTCAATGCATTTTGCACCTGGTTAAAATGGACTGTGGGTAGTAAAATAAAGAGGTTTTTCTGCTTAAATACTGTAGAAGTGACACAGCTGTTCAGTGAATACAGCCCTCTATGTGTGTGTGTGTGTGTGTGTGGTTTTGTGGCCAGGGGCCTCAGGAGCATAATAAATATCTGAGCCAAAATATTACAGAAAGACAGAGAGAAGCTCCTGTCTATTTCTT
Source organism: Cyprinus carpio (assembly GCF_018340385.1). Classification (NCBI taxonomy): domain Eukaryota; kingdom Metazoa; phylum Chordata; class Actinopteri; order Cypriniformes; family Cyprinidae; genus Cyprinus; species Cyprinus carpio. The sequence continues at coordinate 19,487,555 of NC_056574.1, read as the reverse complement.
TGTAAGTGGAGTTCATCTTTCATCTGTATGAGTTTCCTCTGTCCTTTCCTCTGTCCTCTATTCCATCCCTCATTCCTCCTCGCTCTTCTGAAAACACACTGCATTCCAGTTGCTGCTTTACTTTATTTGTCACCTTATTCTAATTTTCTATATATATATATATATATATAGCTCAATTAGTTCATGTCAGTTAATGTATTGACCAATGTTAACAAATGAGACATTATAAAGTGTTACTAAATAATCGTAACTTAAATTAGAAAATAAGCAGAAAACAACAGTTAAGAAAATTTTTATTCTTAACAACGTTTCTTGAATCCATCTCCAGGCATGCAGTTTGTGCATTATGAGCTTAAATTCAGTTAGTTAGGATGGTGTCTATGTAGGTAGCATGGCAACTCACTAGGTTTTAGAACATACTCTGGCTTTTTCTTCTCTCTTCTCAATTTGTTTCTCCCCATTTGTGTGAGCACTAAAATATGTTTTAAAATATGTTCAGATTCAGCCTGGTGAATGTGAACCCTAGCATTCACCGAGAAGACATATTAGGCCTAATGCAGTTAATAATGACAGCAAACACACAAACACTAGTGCGGCGATTGGTTTTCTGCTGTGCTAGGGGCACACTTTCAGGCTGATGAGTGGAGCAGTGAGGTCCTCGGTTGCCAGATCCTCCTGTCTGTTTGACAGCTCACAGCAGAGCTCCTCTAGCAGGTGATAATGAGGGGTCTTGGCTCTGACTGGCCACCTGCTGAGAGAGTTTGATTTTAATGATCTTATGGGCAGCGCCCTGTTAATGAGCTTTGTACAGTGTGCACACATACACGCAGCCACACACGCCCCCCATTAATGAGCTGTCTGTCGGGAGAGTGGGCGGATAGCAGGTTTAGCGCACATACGTAATGACTTGCACTTCCTGCCCCTCTGCTCTCTAGAAGATCACGCTGCGACTACTCAGCTAAGCAAAGACACTCTGTATGTCCCTCCTTGGAGTAAGACACATCAGAGTGTGAGCATAGCTGTGTGGGCCAGAGCTATTCACATACACACAAGTGAGTATGTATACACACAGATACACACAGTTAATCATGACCAGCCACACCATTAATCTTAGTTAGTTCTGTCAAGATGCAGAAGGCCTATATTTGCATCTCTGTGTATGTGTGTGTGTGTGTTCGCCCTTCAGCAGAGCATGCAAATGCTAAACAACCTCCCACTGATTGAAACCTAAGGCAGTAACACCAACACTGATTATACACGTCAAAGGAGAAGAAAGAGAAAAAGGAAGAGGAGTTGTGATTGCACTTGTAGAAAGGCACTTAGAAAAGGCAACATGAAGCACAACAAAATCTTACTTTTTAATATATATATTTTTTATGTATTATGTCATTCCTATGTCTGGTTTTATAACTAGGTGGCAATGTTTGCTTCTAAATAAGAGAATCCTTGGATATCAAAGTTATTACATACAATAGTTTAATATAGACACACACACTTTGTTGTTTCCAGAAAAAAATTAAACATCACTAATACAATAAATTAATCTGAGATGCAAAACTGCAAAAGTTATATTTGGTTTATGCTTTAAACAAATGAAAACTATTTCCCAGTGGGGTGAGATATACTGTCTCTAAAAACATGTCTTAATGTCTTGCTTCTTCTGTAATAATATCTTTAAGGATGTTTAGACATGTTTAGAAATGTAAAAATTACTTTTAGTAATGTAATATCTCTATTATCAACATGCATTATTTAAATATTATATTTTATGATGTTTTGAAACATAAAAACATACTTAATTGAATTAAAGCCGAGTTTTCCAAAGCCATTACTTCAGTCTTCTAATATGCTGATTTGCTGGTCAAGAAACATTTCTGAATTTTGAAAACCGTTTTGCAATACTTTTTTTTCAAGAATGTTATTTGTTTCAAGATTGATGAATAGAAAGTTCAAAAGAACAACATTTATTAGAAATATAAATTCTTTATTATAATTTTTTGTGTTAAATATATTTTTTCTTAAAAACAAACAAACGAAAAAACTTTTAGAGAAATTCCTAAATAAACATCACTCTTTATAATATACAGTTGCAACATTTTAAATTAACTATTAACTTAACATCACTTTTTTAAAATAATTTTTTGGTCTGTATGGTGATTAGGTTCAGAAATCATGAAACTCATCAGGAGCTGACTTTGAACTTGATCCTCTGCATGCAAAGCATCATGTTCTAATCTTTGAAACAGTGGTGATACGGCTTATATGCTGCATTGCATCTCCTTAGAGCAACCCTTACTGGTCCTACTTTATATTAAGTGGCCTTAACTACTATGTACTTACATTTAAATTAATAATTTGGTACAAAGCACTTATTGTGTACATATGTGTTTTACACTGTACTTATATTTAAAAAAATACCTGCATGTAATTACATCTGTAATTAATTTCTGTAATTACATTTATAATTACACTGTCGACCCTTCCCTTACACCTTAACCCACGCTTAAACCTACCCAGACCACCAAACTTGTCCCTAACCGTACCTGTATCCCACCTCAATAGCAGCAAAAGTGTTTTGCAATACAATATGAACACAATAAGAACACTATGCTTATTTTTTGATGTAAGTAAATAGTAGTTAAGGCCACTTAATATAAAGTGGGACCCTCTAACTTGTCTGGGTAAAGACACCTTTAGTTTCCCTATCTAAAAAAAGCCCTGTACGCTGGATGAAATATAATGTTTTTTTTTTTTTTTTTTTTTTTTTACAGTGTAGGGGAATAGAAGAAAGAGACGAGACTGGAGTGTAAAATAAGTTTAGTACGGCAGAATATCAAACAGGTTTGTCCTACAAATGCTGATTAGAGACAGTGAGGGGCAGTAGCGTCGCTACAAGTAGTGATGCTAGTAGTTTAACTACATTTCTTAGTAGCGTGGTGGTAGCGTCGCTGCTTTCTTAATCAAATAGCTTTTCAGTAGCTAAGATCTTTTTTGATCAAGTAGCGTGGTAGCGTCAACAAAAGCTGACGTTACATTATCCAAAGCATTTCTGAAACTCAAGCTCAAATCGGAAAAATATAACTGCTAAGGATCACTGATCCTGGACCAGTAAAAGTGACGCCAGCACCACTAAACCTCGTAACGTCATTGGCTCCTCAAACTGTCAGTCAAACCTCATTATTCTTCCCGCCTCTCTCGTGAATGAAGTGCGGCGCGCAGTTTGGAGGATCTTAGTTTGTTTGCAGTATGAAGGTAAATAAAATAACTGTTGATTGAATAAGTACAGCGTTCTCTTTACTCAAGAAACACTATGTTTATAAAGGCTAATGTTTTTTGTATTTGAGGAGCGGAGAAGAGTGTCTTAGCATTTGTTGTGAAGTCACAGTCAGATAGCTTGTGAGAAGCGCTGAATCTTTTATAATATAATACTTTGGCCAAATAACAGAAAAAAAAAACTGAGCGCCCACCATAGCGACAGAAAACTGTACAACATGCAAGTTCATGATGCCCCGTAGATGCCCGTACTGCCTTCGAATGTGGCGTTAATGACGGGGGAAAACATTCGAAACATTCAAAAACTTAGTATTTAAACTTGATTTTTGGTGCTTTGGCCAAACGTTAATAATATAATGAATGAAACGATGCAAATAAACGTAGCCTAAGTTATTTGTAGGCCTATACATCTGTATGGTAACACTATACAGTACAGTAAGATTTCATTAATGTTAGCTAATGTAACTAACATGAACGTACAATGAACAATACGTTTATTACAGTATTTATTCATCTTTGTTAATGAAAATACAGTCGTTCATTTGTAGCTCATGTTAGTTCACAGTGCATTAATTAATGACAACAAACACAGCTTGATTTTAATAATGCATTAGTAAATGTCGAAAGTATTGTTCATTCTTAGTTCGTGTTACCTACACTAGTTAACTAATGTTACAAAATACAAAAAGATTAGAGAAGCAAGTGTTAGTTTTTTTTTTTTTTTTTTTTTTAAGAAAACAAGCAGTTAGTTAAATAGTTTTTTAGAGTGCAAGTCTTTTATTTCTTGATTCTTGAAGATGGTTAAGACTGATTTTTGTTGCCAAATTGATTTGGAACAGCTGTTGAATAAACAACTAAACTGAACTATTATGCCTGTCTATCTGCTTGACTGACAGTTGTATTGATCACTGAGAGAGCATTGACTTGGTATGATGTTGGTTCAATATAAAAATTATTTTTTTTTTAAAAATAGCTTAGATGTAGTAAACTACTATTGCCGTGTTGTTGTAGCTTAGCTTGCTACATTTCACAGGGCTGTAGCTTTAGTGTAGTGAAGCTTCATTTAATGAAGAGTAACTGTTAGCTTAGCTTACTACATTTTCCAAGTAGCTTGCCCAACACTGATTAGAGACAACGTGGCTGTTTCATATGAATAATGGAAGAGAAGGCTTTAGGAGAGGGGAGATTCAGAGGAAAAAAATGTAGCAAAAAGATTCACAGAAGGAATGGATGTACTAAAAGACAACAGAAGTGAGAGCACACACATAGGCACGTAAAGGAATGAAGCACAAAAATGAGAGTAGCAAATGTAGCAAGTGTGAAAGATGACAGGAGAAAAGATGAAATGACAAGTGAAGGAACATGAAAAAAAGCAAACGAATGTGGAAGATAATTGAGGTGGTTTGCATAATTGGTGTACTGTGAGATGGCTGATGGGGACTGCTGGCCTTAAATTCACACTACACTTCTGTTCCTAAACAAAAATACACATACCCACAGATTTTCCAGTCTTTAAGGATGGATCACGATTGGAATCGCCCGTATGTACTGGTGTTCTAGATATACCTTTTATAATTTCTCACCCTTAATGGAAATTTCAAGTGATTTTGAATGTGTTCATGAAATCTGTTTGAAAACTAAATAGAACAAGTCATTAAAGGGATATTATACTTATCCTCTTGTTGTTCTAGTAGTGTGTGACTTTATTTCTTCTGTGGAACATAGAAGATGATACTGGAAGCATTTGAGTCTGTATGAAAACAAAACTAGTTAAACTGGAGCTTTTTCTGTGAGGGACTGTTGTCGTGACTGTTTGATGATGCTGTTGTTTGGGAATTACTTTGTTAGGGTTAGTTTAAGTAATTTTTTGGCTCATGTGAAAAGCCTGTCCACGGGTCTGCAGTGCGGTGTAGATCCCACTCCATTTCTTCTAAATAATGTTCTTCATTACAGCACTGTGGTGTCCAATCAGTCTCTGTCTCTGAATGACACACAGCCCAGCTGATCTACTCCATCCTGCTGCTCCATCAGGACAATCAGACTGAGTGCACTCAACACCTCCTGACAGTCTTTACGAGAAAGACACACATCTCTCTATAGATCTATCTATCAGCCGATCATTTTATCTCTCAGTCTGTTTTATCTATCTGTCTGTCTGTCTGTCTGTTTGTCTGTTTGTCTGTCCGTCCGTCCATCCGCCCGTCCGTCCCTCCATCCCTCTATCTATCGATTGTGTTGCTTTCGCCATTCATCTATCTCCATCTCTTTCTGCCTATCTATCTATCTATCTATCTATCTATCTATCTATCTATCTATCTATCTGTCTATCTATCTATCTATCTATCTATCTATCTATCTATCTATCTATCTATCTATCTATCTATCTATCTATCTATCTACTTTTTACACACACACACACACACACACACACACACACACACACACACACACACACACACACACACACACACACACACACACACATATATATATACTGTATATGCATATGCAAATCTAAGTGTGTATAGATGGAAGATTTGTTTTCAGTGATTTTAAGCACAGAATTGTGAGAATAGACAGACATGCTTTTACCAGTCTAACAATAAATGACTGTTTGAATGATACTGAGATTTTGCGCTCGGATAAGTCGGTGTGGAGATGTGTCTGGGGCTGATAGAGTTGCGTTTGTGTGTATGTGTGTCTCTGGCTAATGCATGTGTGCTTTCAGTTCTTACAGTGTCAGTAGGACTGCTGGGCATATTTTGCTGTTGTCAGCTTGGCTTTCTGCCCCACAGCAAAATAACTGTGTGTACATTCTCCCATCTGTTTGTTAATGTGTGTGTGTGACGTGTGCCAAATTGATTCACTGTATCACTGTAGGGTTACAGATTCACTCTGCAATGTTCACACTTTTTCCTCAAAATAGTTCCAAAAAACACAAACCTAATGACTTTTACCTCTGAGTAAGAGAATAACAGAACACAAGCAGACACATTCTTTGGTCTTGTTGACTGGATTTTGTCTAAATATATTCCCTCTCATCTGCCACCTGTTCATTTGTGTCTTGCGTTCTCACTTTTTGAATTTGATTGGAGAAACGGAATGAAGATTCCTTCTCTTTCATGAGGGAAATGAGCCATCATTAGAGCAGAACCTCTCGCTGCGTCTGCCTCCGTGTGTGTGAGTGCGCTTTAGACAGCAGAATGAGACGGAGGCTCTGGAAGTGTACAATGAAACAATATCAGTGTGGCCACATGTTGCTTCAGATGGGCATGTTTTAGATGCTTGTATGCTGTATGTTCAGTCATTCTCTTACACTTCAGATATACATTCCTCACAGTCTAGTGATTGTCTGTTGGTTTATAAAGCTACAGTTGGGGGACAAAACTGTTTGAACTTAGTTAAATAAAAAGTAACATATAGTGACATTTTAACAAAAATTAATAAATAACAAATGTATTTATTTATTTATCATTTTTCCCATTTGTCCCTATGCCACCAAAGCAATCAGAATGAACTAACTAACTATCTAACTAACTAACTATATACAGGTCCTTCTCAAAAAATTAGCATATTGTGAAAAAGTTCATTATTTTCCATAATGTAATGATAAACATTAAACTTTCATATATTTTAGATTCATTGCACACCAACTGAAATATTTCAGGTCTTTTATTGTTTTAATACTGATGACTTTGGCATACAGCTCATGAAAACCCAAAATCTCAAAAAAATAGCATATCATGAAAAGGTTCTCTAAACGAGCTATTAACCTAATCATCTGAATCAACTAATTAACTCTTAACACCTGCAAAAGATTCCTGAGGCTTTTAAAAACTCCCAGCCTGGTTCATTACTCAAAACCACAATCATGGGTAAGACTGCCGACCTGACTGCTGTCCAGAAGGCCATCATCGACACCCTCAAGCGAGAGGGTAAGACACAGAAAGAAATTTCTGAACGAATAGGCTGTTCCCAGAGTGCTGTATCAAGGCACCTCAGTGGGAAGTCTGTGGGAAGGAAAAAGTGTGGGAAGGAAAAAGTGTGGCAAAAAACGCTGCACAACGAGAAGAGGTGACCGGACCCTGAGGAAGATTGTGGAGAAGGACTGATTCCAGACCTTGGGGGACCTGCGGAAGCAGTGGACCGAGTCTGGACTAGAAACATCCAGAGCCACCATGCACAGGCGTGTGCTTTTGAACCAGAAACAGCGGCAGAAGCGCCTGACCTGGGCTACAGAGAAGCAGCACTGGACTGTTGCTCAGTGGTCCAAAGTACTTTTTTCGGATGAAAGCAAATTTTGCATGTCATTCGGAAATCAAGGTGCCAGAGTCTGGAGGAAGACTGGGGAGAAGGAAATGCCAAAATGCCTGAAGTCCAGTGTCAAGTACCCACAGTCAGTGATGGTCTGGGGTGCCATGTCAGCTGCTGGTGTTGGTCCACTGTGTTTTATCAAGGGCAGGGTCAATGCAGCTAGCTATCAGGAGATTTTGGAGCACTTCATGCTTCCATCTGCTGAAAAGCTTTATGGAGATGAAGATTTCGTTTTTCAGCACGACCTGGCACCTGCTCACAGTGCCAAAAACCACTGGTAAATGGTTTACTGACCATGGTATTACTGTGCTCAATTGGCCTGCCAACTCTCCTGACCTGAACCCCATAGAGAATCTGTGGGATATTGTGAAGAGAAAGTTGAGAGACGCAAGACCCAACACTCTGGATGAGCTTAAGGCCGCTATCGAAGCATCCTGGGCCTCCATAACACCTCAGCAGTGCCACAGGCTGATTGCCTCCATGCCACGCCGCATTGAAGCAGTCATTTCTGCAAAAGGATTCCCGACCAAGTATTGAGTGCATAACTGAACATAATTATTTGAAGGTTGACTTTTTTTGTATTAAAAAACACTTTTCTTTTATTGGTCGGATGAAATATGCTAATTTTTTGAGATAGGAATTTTGGGTTTTCATGAGCTGTATGCCAAAATCATCAGTATTAAAACAATAAAAGACCTGAAATATTTCAGTTGGTGTGCAATGAATCTAAAATATATGAAAGTTTAATTTTTATCATTACATTATGGAAAATAATGAACTTTTTCACAATATGCTAATTTTTTGAGAAGGACCTGTATGTATATATTCTTGTTTATTCTCATTGCAAATGAACTTATATTTAATGTAGTCTGGGTCATATTTTCTTTTACCTTGCATGAGTTTGTTCATGGGTGTTGACATTAGCGTTAAGCATTGGTTTTCTATTGTTTTTCAACCTATAGAACAGATTACAACTCATTTTTGAGTTCTGACCCACAACTTCAAAAACAACTGCATTACATTATATGCATTATAATTATGAATTAATAATAAAAATATTGAGTAGCCTATCTAAATTATAAAATGTTCGCATGTGGATGTGCACAGCTGGTTGAGCAGGGATACATCATTGGGAATCTGTGCAGGTTTTGATTTTGATTTGTTTGAAATGTTTATCAGAGTGAAAGATTTCGGAGCATGTAATGTCAACACTGGGAGAGATCTGTAATAATCTTCTATGTCCTGGACGCTCAGCTAGAGATGGAAGCTTGCAGCCAATTACTTTTTCCCTACACCTAATAATGCACTATAGCGGTTTCTTTCATTAGCTGAGCCAGACAATCCAGACAATGATAGAAGAAGTGATTGCTCCTTCAACAATGGTCCTGTAGAACTGTATGAGAAAAGCTTGTGCGATGATAGTCAGGTTGGTATATACGTTCATAAGGTGCATCTTTCTGCATGACGTCTGCAAAAAAATAAAAATAAGATCAGGAGAAGGCAATATACTCCATGTTTGAAGTATGTTTTTTCTGCATTGGCATTCGGTGTGCAGATATGTGTGTGTGTGTGTGTGTGTGTGTGTGTGTGTGTGTGTGTGTGTGTGTGTGTGTTTGTGTGTGTGAGTCTAATGTATCCATTTCCATTCTCTGCCACCATGCCCCTGTCGATCATAGTCTGACACCATCCACACTGGCTCATTACCATCCATTCTTTCTCTCTCTCTCTGTGCTTACTCACACATATCTGATTTATCTGATATTATTCCTGTGTGCACATTGCATAAATCACCTGTTACTTTATCTGGTGCAGACAACATCTGAACATTGATTGATAGAGCTCCATTTCTCTCGCTCTCTCACTCTCTCTCTCTCACAGACACAGATACCGACACACCGACACACACACACACACACACCGACACACACACCGACACACACACACACACACACACACACACACACACACACACAAACACACACACACACACACACACACACACACACACACACACACACACACACACACACACACACACACACACACACACACACACACACACACACACACACATATATATATCTCTCTCTCTCTCTCTTTTTATGTTTAAGGATGTCCGTAATTTCTCTCTTGTGCATTAGTTCGACATTGTAATTTCTACAATACATCAAAATGTATATATTTGTTCTTTATTTCTCCTCACAAAGCCAACCATAGTCTTATATATATATATATATATATATATATATATATATATATATATATATATATATATATATATATATGACACATTAATGAAAAGTGACAGTAAGGAAATTATAAAAAATGATTACATAAATATTTGTTTTCAAAAAGTTTGCTGCTAAACTGCTTTTAGATCTTTGTTTCAGTTGTTTCTGTGATGTACTGAAATATAATTACAAGCACTTCATACGTTTCAAAGGCTTTTATCGACAATTACATGACATGTATGCAAAGAGTCAGTATTTGCAGTGTTGGCCCTTCTTTTTCAGGACCTCTGCAATTCGACTGGGCATGCTCTCAATCAACTTCTGGGCCAAATCCTGACTGATAGCAACCCATTCTTTCATAATAACTTCTTGGAGTTTGTCAGAATTAGTGGGTTTTTGTTTGTCCACCCGCCTCTTGAGGTTTGACCACAAGTTCTCAATGGGATTAAGATCTGGGGAGTTTCCAGGTCATGGACCCAAAATTTCAACATTCTGGTCCCCGAGCCACTTAGTTATCACTTTTGCCTTATGGCACGGTGCTCCATCGTGCTGGAAAATGCATTGTTCTTCACCAAACAGTTGTTGGGTTGTTGGAAGAAGTTGCTGTTGGAGGGTGTTTTGGTACCATTCTTTATTCATGGCTGTGTTTTTGGGCAGAATTGTGAGTGAGCCCACTCCCTTGGATGAGAAGCAACCCCACACATGAATGGTGTCAGGATGCTTTTACTGTTGGCATGACACAGGACTTATGGTAGCGCTCACCTTTTCTTCTCCGGACAAGCCTTTTTCCAGATGCCCCAAACAATCGGAAAGGGGCTTCATCGGAGAATATGACTTTGCCCCAGTCCTCAGCAGTCCATTCACTATACTTTCTGCAGAAGATCAATCTGTCCCTGATGTTTTTTTTGGAGAGAAGTGGCTTCTTTGCTGCCCTTCTTGACACCAGGCCATCTTCCAAAAGTCTTCGCCTCACTGTGCGTGCAGATGCGCTCACACCTGCCTGCTGCCATTCCTGAGCAAGCTCTGCACTAGTGGCACTCCGATCCCACAGCTGAATCCTCTTTAGGAGATGATCCTGGTGCTTGCTGGACTTTCTTGGACGCCCTGAAGCCTTCTTTACAAGAATTGAACCTCTTTCCTTGAAGTTCTTGATGAACCTATAAATTGTTGATTTAGGTGCAATCTTAGTAGCCACAATATCCTTGCCTGTGAAGCCATTTTTATGCAACGCAATGATGGCTGCACGTGTTTCTTTGCGGTTCACCATTGTTAACAATGGAAGAACAATGATTTCAAGCATCACCCTCCTTTTAACATGTCAAGTCTGCCATTCTAACCCAATCAGCCTGACATAATGATCTCCGGCCTTGTGCTCATCAACATTCTCACCTGAGTTAACAAGATGATTATTGAAATGATCTCAGCAGGTCATTTAATGACAGCAATGAAATGCAGTGGAAAGGTTTTTTTGGGATTAAGTTAATTTTCATGGCAAAGAAGGACTATGCAATTCATCTGATCACTCTTCATAACATTCTGGAGTATATGCAAATTGCTATTATAAAAACTTAAGCAGCAACTTTTCCAATTTCCAATATTTATGTAATTCTCAAAACTTTTGGCCACGACTGTGTGTATATATATATATATATATATATATATATATATATATATATATATATATTTGTTTTTGTTTTTTCAAGCTTAATACAGTTTTTCAATAATGACAGCACTACTCAAAACCTAATGATCATGTTCTCACGATTTGAGATGATTCAAAGAGCATTTAGAGATTCAGTCGAAGAAGGTCTGGTAGTCTGTGAAACATGATCTGTCACAAATTTACATATTTAATTAGTAGAAATAGTGCAAACTCTGAAATATATCATTTTATGTTGTTTTTCTTTTTTATTACCAGGTTTAAATTAAATATATTTAATTATTGGTTTGTTTTAAATTATTAAAATGCAAAACATTATTTAAGAGGAGTAGGGCATGGGCAGAGCCATTGAGCAACTAATTTATTTAATTTTTTTTCCTAAAAATTGAAATTTCTCTGGGTATGGGTTAGTAACATTTACATTTATATAAAACAACAGCTGTATGTTTTCAAATGTTAATAAAGAATCAAAAGAAAATGATGAATTTAATGGATTTTAATGAAGAATTTTAATGAAGGTTAAACATTTTCAAATGCATATTTTATCATTAAATAAGGTTTATTTTCTTTTTCGTTTTTATTTTATTTTGTATGGGATTGTTATGAAATGATAAGGTTTAAGATTTTATTTATTTAATTACTTAAAAATGCAGAACATTTTCTTTTAGGGGTAGGAGTAGTGTTAGTAATTGCAATCAGATTGATATTAAAAGTCTGTTTTAGAATCTGAATGAAGTACTGTATACTGGAATGTCGAGTCTCAGGCGTTTGTAATATTCCAGTGGTTTATGATGAATATAAATGAGCTTTGTCACGGCCGGCTCGCAAGCCGCGACAAAGAAGGGAATGACACGTTGAAGTTGTATGCAAAAGGAATAACATTTATTAAAGTAAAAGTAATAAAGTAGAAGAATAAACCAAAAACGGGAACAAGACAACAAAATGGCACGAGGGGGAGAGCAACCCCGTCACGACTGAAGGGAGCTGCTTTAGTTTGCCGGCATCAGCTCTAACACAGGTGTAAACCATCAGTCATTATGACGTCACTCACTCCAACTCCAACCTACAAAACAGATAACAAAAGGACAACCAAACCCACACAATATGACCCACACTGGGGTCGTAACACCCCCCCCCATAATAAAAAAAAAAAAGGGTGGACATATAAACCCCGTCACCCAATAACTCCCAAACTGGAAAGACCCACCACTCTGTAATACTCTCCAATATCCTCAGCAACCACGGGCCCTGTGGAAGCAATTTAAGAAAGACAAGTAGAGCAAAACAAAACATAGTTAGTCAATCAGTTAAAAGGAATAAGGAGCTCTAGACAATGCGTCAGCTACCACATTGTCAGTCCCCTTGATATGCCGGATGTCAAGTGCATATGACTGCAAGAAAAGACACCAACGAGTCAATCGTTGATTTGGGCACCGCAAAGAATGTAAATAGACAAGCGGGTTGTGGTCCGTATACACAACCAATGGGTCTGACACGGATCCCACATACACTTCGAAGTGCTGCAAAGCCCAAATCAAAGCTAATGTCTCCTTTTCAACCACAGAGTAATTCAACTGATAAGAATTAAACTTTTTTGAGAAGTAGCTAACGGGACGTTGAATTCCTTCCTCATCAGCCTGTAAACACACCGCTCCAGCACCCACATTGCTAGCATCCACACATACCTGAAAAGAACGATCAAAACGAGGCGCTGCCAGCACAGGAGTGGAAGTAAGCAGTGATTTAGCTGCCTGAAAAAGCAACCTGACAGGCAGATGTCCAAACAAAAGCTGCCTTTGCTTTCAACAGATCAGTGAGGGGGGCTACCACGGTAGAAAAATTCCTGCAAAATCCCCGATAGTAACCCACTAACCCAAAAAACCGCATCAACTCCTTCTTAGTAGTAGGAGAAGGAAATTGATCAATGGCCTCAACCTTGGCCCGAACTGGTCGCACACATCCTTGTCCCACTACCTTACCTAGATAAGTCACAGTGGCCTTGGCAAACTCGCATTTAGCCAGATTGACGGTCAGGCCAGCCTCTTCAAACTGAGAGAACAGGTCTGCAACATGTTTCAAGTGCTGCTCCCATGAATCACTGAAAACTACTACATCGTCTAGATAGACGGCCACTCCCTCTAACCCAGAAACAACCCTATTCATAAGTCGCTGAAAGGTTTCAGTGCGCATTCCTCAGGCCAAAACTCATAACGTTATAGGAGAATAACCCCTCTGATGTAATAAAAGTGGAAATCTCTTGAGCTCTTTTGGTCAATGGAACTTGCCAATAGCCTTTAAGCAGATCGAACTTGCTTACAAATTTTGCCGACCCAACCCGATCAACACAATCCTCAATACGAGGCAGTGGAAATGAGTCTGGTTTTGTTACTCTATTTATTCTACGATAGTCTGTGCAAAACCGATAAGTACCATCAGATTTATTTACAAGCAAGCAGGGAGATGCCCAACTGGAAAATGAAGGTCGTGCAATATCATGATCCAGCATATACTGAACTTCAGTGTTAAGATGCAGGAGTTTATTTGGGGACACCCGATAAAAATTCTGGCGAATGGGCTCTGAATCCCCAACATCAATATCGTGCTCCAACCAATGTGTACGCGAAGGTACATCCCCAAATAAAGAAACATGATGATTAATAATATCAATCAAATCACCACATTTATCATCCGGCAAATGGGCCAACATTTTATGCACATTTTTTAAGAGTCTCTGAATTTTTTAGAAGTCCCAATAGTACTGTATCCTCTGGAAAAGAGACCCCCTCATCTACTCTCTCCTCCCCCACAAGCGAAATTCCCCCCAACTACTAATGCAGGTTTCACCTCATCGTTTGACATCTTGTGAGAACGGCAATAGTAGGGCTTCAACAAATTAACATGACACAACTGGGTGGACTTTCTTCTCTCAGGAGTGGCAATCAGATAGTTTAAATCAGTAACTTGTTTTTCTACCACATACGGACCTGTAAACTGAGCTTGAAATGGTGAGCCCTCCACAGGTAACAGAGCCAACACCTGATCGCCAGGCATGAATTTCCGTTCCTCAGTTCGTCGATCGAAAATTGTCTTCATACGCTTTTGCGAAGAATGTAATTGTTCTTTTGCCACCTTACCTGCCTCATATAATCTACGCTTAAAGTCATTCACATAGCTTTGCAAGTTTTTTGGTGGTGCACTTTCCACCCCACTGGTCTCTGAGTACAGCCAGTGGTCCCCGAACTGTGTGCCCAAACACCAAATCATTGGGACTAAACCCAGTACTTTCCTGGCATACCTCACGTGCTGACAACATCAACCACGGCAATCCTTGTTCCCAATCACCTTCCATCTCTGTACAATAAGAACGCAGTAAAGACTTCAGCGTTTGATGGAAACGCTCCAATGCCCCCTGGCTTTGAGCATGATAAGCACTAGCTTTATTGTGCTTAATGTGTAGCAGTTTCAAGACCTGAGAAAATAAATGAGAAGTAAAATTAGAACCTTGATCACTCTGCACAATCTTTGGAATGCCAAAAATGGAAATGAACTGAGTCAAGGCTTTCACCACTGATTTGGCAGTGATCGTACGGAGAGGATATGCTGCAGGATATCGAGTAGAGGCACACATCACCGTGAGCAAATAAATGCTACCCGACTTTGATCTAGGCAGCGGGCCTACACAATCAATAATCAGGTGCTCAAATGGCGGACTGACAGCAGGAATAGGAAACAATGGAGCAGGTTTGATCTCCTGATTTGGTTTGCCTGTTAGTTGACAAGTATGACATGTCTTGATATACTGTGACACATCCTTCTTCAATTTTTGGCCAAAAAAAATGACAAAGGATTCTGTGATAGGTCTTTTTTTACCCCTAAATGACCTGCAAGTTTATCATGGGAAATCTGCAATACCAGTGAGCGATACTTCTCTGGAACTACCACCTGTATGATAGGATCCCCAGCAAAATCACTACCATGAGGAATCCACTTTCTCACCAAAATTCCATCCTGCAAAAAATAACCATGAGCCACATTTCTAATTTCCTCAGGAGACATCACCCTCTCAAACAATTGATGGAGAGAAGAATCAAGTTGCTGCTCTTGGAGCAACTCAGAAGGAGAAACAGAAAAGTTATCAGGCAAAGAGAATGGTTTGACTACAGCAGAATCAGAGGTTACCCTTGGCTGAGTGGAGGTCATGGAACGAGTTACCGCACATGCAGTAAACACTTCCGGATAATTTTTGTGACTCTCGTCAGAACCTGGAAGAGGAACAGATAAAACCACAGGAGATGAAAAGGTATCAGGCCACACCTTATCCCCTGCCAAATTATTCCCCATGATTATATCCACACCATCCACGGGCAATGATGGACGCACTCCAATCACCACTTCACCACTCACAAGTTCAGATGACAATGTTACTCTGTGTTAAGGGAACAGACATCACATCCAACCCAATTCCTCTAACAAGAACACTAGTACCAGTGTCACTCAAAAATGAAAATGGCAAGACATCCTCCAATATAAAAGACTCCGAAGCTCCCGTATCTCTTAATATTGTTACTGGAATTTTTACCTCCGTTCCAATCATCGACACATGTCCATAGGTGATAAAAGGCGCATAATCACCATTTCCCAAAAGGTTACCCGATTTAGGAAATCCTTCACCCAGTGAATCAACAGGGACTTAACACAGATGCCACAAGAGCAGCTGGTTTAACGCGAAGAGCCTTTCCCCCTCTACCCTTGGCTTTAAGCACAGGGCACTCATTTTTCCAGTGGCCTTTACCATGGCAGTAATTACAGATAAGAGACGAATTTCTGGACATATGATCTCCCTTATTTTCAAAAAATTCGTCCCCTTTCCGAAACTCAAAACTCTTGTGTGTTAACACATAATCATCAGCTAATTCAGCAGCTTTAGCAGCTGTATCCGCTTTCTGCTCATTTATATACGTTGCAATACGAGCGGGTACAGAATTCTTAAACTGTTCCAGCACAATTAAGTCAGTCAACTCCTCAACTGTGGTTACCTCAGATGCCATACACCAGCGATTAAATGCAATACTGAGCTCTCTAGCAAACTCAACATGAGCAACATTAACACCTCTGGACAATGTTCTAAATTTTTGTCTATACGCTTCTGGTACTAACTCGTACGATTTCAAAACTGCTGCTTTTACGATGTCATAATCGTTACAGTCTGAGACTGGAAGAGAAGAATAGACTTCCTGAGCCCTGCCAGTAAACACGCACTGTAAAAAGTAGTGTACGTTCCTTACTGGGCCAACCTCTCGCTTCCGCAATCCGTTCAAACAAGGTAAAAAATGTATCCGGATCTCGCTCACTAAATTTAGGCATCAAACGCAAATTTCCCGCTGTGTCAAACATTTTAGAAGCACCCTGAAGAGCATAATCTGAACCATCATCCATTTCTGCCTTCTCTTATCATATCCAAGCGATATTTCTGCAGCTCTATATCTGTCTGTTTGATTCTATTTCTCTCACGCTCCATTTCTAATTTTACACGCTCCTGTTCAAGCTGTAACAGTAATAACCTTTCTTGTTGTTCAAAAGTTAAAAGGTTGACAGGTGGTTTGCTTTGACTAGCAGTAGCTGTATCAGACATTTCAATTAATATAGCTTGTTCTATCAGTTTTGTTTTAATTGTTTCTCTTATTGTACTCTCTTTTAATCTTTTATCTTCAAGTTCGATTTCATAATGATCCGCAATCTTAAATAACTGATCTTTTGTGAACAATTCAAGTAACGCTTCAGAGGGAGAAACAATAAAATCTTCTACGAGATTAGACATACTGCCTCTAAAATATACGTTATAATTAATATAGTGATTCACAAATCTCACGTGGAAAGAAAAAAATTCCCTTTCCCTATCTATAGAAAAAAAAAACAACTAACTAACTCATCCCTAATCTTCGTGTGGTTACTGGCGAGGGGTATTTAAGCACCAACTCCCGCTGGTACAAGAAAAGCAACCAGCAAGCTGGCGACTATCTCATACCACGGCCATGCTCCCGAGACAACTGCTCTACTCACGGTCACCACACAAAAAATAAAAAAAATTACATTACCTACTTGTTCCAAAAGGGACCAAGCAGCTACCCCTAACAAGGGAACATCAACAATAATCTCCCCACGATAAGATTTGCAAAATCACTTACCTCTTAAAAAACGGCATAGAACAGCTAACTGACAATACAGCAACATAAGTCCTCAAAACAAATAAATTCAACGCGCATTTCCTTCCAAACGACGAATAAGACCTACCAAACAATAGCGTTAATCAAACAACATTCTCCCGGTTTTATGTTCAGTTAATGAACGTGCCACGTTCATTACAAAATAACCGAAAGCAACAAAAACGCTTCTAAACCATGTCGACAAATAACAGGAATTTCTTTAACAAACGAGCGGACGAGCCCCCATTTGTCACGGCCGGCTCGCAAGCCGCGACAAAGAAGGGAATGACACGTTGAAGTTGTATGCAAAAGGAATAACATTTATTAAAGTAAAAGTAATAAAGTAGAAGAATAAACCAAAAACGGGAACAAGACAACAAAATGGCACGAGGGGAGAGCAACCCCCGTCACGACTGAAGGGAGCTGCTTTAGTGTGCCGGCATCAGCTCTAGCACAGGTGTAAACCATCAGTCATTATGACGTCACTCACTCCAACTCCAACCTACAAAACAGATAACAAAAGGACAACCAAACCCACACAATATGACCCACACTGGGGTCGTAACAGCGTTCTTTCGTCACAATATTGAACCAACGTAGACATTTCATTATGATCATCATAGACTCAACTTCCTTATTATTACACAGTAATCCAAATGCATGTGCATACAGTAGAATCTCACACACTCACGTATTGTTGCTGGTGGGTGTGGAAACTAATATAATCCAAACTTGCCAAGAGATAATTGCTTTTCTAAACTCATGAATACACATGATACTGCAGCATGAACAAGCAGTGGACTCCAGAGCCAATGCCAGGCTGATAAATCAGATTTGGGCCACTTGTAATGAAAAAGCGCCAAAGGATGCTAACACCAGAACTGCATTTCCCAGGGGCCTCAGCAGTTATCACCTTAGCAACAGACATGGCCTGAAGGTTATAGTTCTTAATTGAGTTTTTGTTTGTTGTCAGTCTGATAGACACTCAGAATGATGAAACATCAGCGAGGAGCTGTGAGGCTTTAAATTAGAGAATATTTGTTTTATCTTGTCTCAATGTCTATTACACTTGATTATGTCTTCCTTTTTAATGATTCATGTTGTTTTCTTATCATGAATACATTTTTATCCTCTCTGTCCCTTTTTTCTCATTATAAATTCACACAAAATGCTCTGTCTTTTTGCACATCTTATTTTCTTTCCTTTTTCTTTTCTCCACGTTATAGTTCCCCACCTCAGTATGGCTACTGCAGTCAAACTATCCAGGAATGGGCTGAAGTATGTCCAAGCTCTTTTTAATGTCCCATGATGCTTTGCCTCAGGCATGACCATGACCTCTTGACATATTTTCCCCTTAAGCATATAGCAAATACTTTTGCTAACAAACGGAATCTGTCATTAGATTTGCTGTTCCACAGAAATATATAGTTTCCATTTATATTTCCATATATCTGAGGATAAATGCATGATATATTCATAAATCATCATAATGCACCTGTCTTTGAGAGAGTGGGTGATTTTTCAGCAAGTGTAAGGTTGTTATTGAACCAGTTCTCAATTTCTGTTAGAGAACCCTTTAGTTTCCCAAACATAGATCAAAAAAGATCAGGTTTAAAGAACATTAATTCTGATGTTTCCTCGGTGTGAGGAACTTAACTGTGAAAGGAAGGTTTTGGGATGAAGACGTCTGATGAAAGGAGGCTTATCACCCTCATCCACAGCTCACTCGCATCTAGAATATTTCTCTCTCTCTCTCTCTCTCTCATGAGACTTCAGCACACATACATCCCTCAGGGAGACTTACGTAATTGTGTTTGCCTCTCATCTCTCTTGAGAGGAGGAGACACTTGAGCGGCATTTCAGAAACTCTCTGAAACAGACTTTGGATTTAAACAACTCACACTTTAGTGTCCTGATCTTTCTTTCTTTCTTTCTTTCTTTCTTTCTTTCTTTCTTTCTTTCTTTCTTTGCACAGTCAAGTGTGTCATCAGAATGAATATGATCTTTGATTGTAGAATAAATGTTGATTGTTGTCCAGCGGTTGAGTGGTTTATGTACAGGTTACATGATTTAACAGTAACAGCGTTTTCCTGCATTTAAATTATTGTGGCGGCTGCCAAATTGAATCGTTGTCCCGCCAAAGCTTTATTTGATCATTTAATATGATTTCTGGGTGATGTAGTATTGTAGATGACTGCTGTCCCTGTGCTAGTGGTATGGTGCGCATGCCTTTCTATTCAGTTTTAACACCTCATTTCTTTGAGCAGACTTCTCACTTCCCCCTGTTTGTCTTTGTATGAAATAAAACTGGAACTTCTTAAAAAAAGGAACATTGCAATGATCTTACGTGTATTTGCTTTTTTAAAATTAGCCAAAAATAACATTCTGGCAACAGGTGCATAGGGGCTAGTATGTTAGCTTAACATTTTTGTGGTCTGGTTTTAATACAATTCACCAAAAATCACACTATGAAAACAGTTAATAGTGACCATTGTATATAACAATTTAAAACAATTTTATAAAATAATGAGTTTACAAAAACACATTACAAAAATAAACCAAAATATATATCACAGTAAATGATCAATAAAACCGTATTTAACAAATGTTTGTAACATTTTCTGACTGTATCTATTTTTTGCATATTTTATTTTGACAATAATTTTAAGAAATTACTGTCAAAATAAAATGTAAAACACTTGACTGTGGGATATTGTGAAAACAGTCAAGTTTACAGTCATCAGTAGCATGTTAGTTTTCTCTTCATTTGGCAATTTTGACCTTATTTCATTTTAAATTAATTTATTATAGATATTATTATATCACAACCAGTGTAATACTGTACACTTGCAGTAATATCAAGTTTACAATAAAAAAAAAAAAAAAAACTTGACAGCTGTGGTTGCCAAAAATTAGATGCACAGAGTGATACACACAAAGATAAAACACCATCAGGACAACACACATGACACTAAAACAATGCAATAAGCAGAATCAAATAACAAATTGTAACTTAATGCACTGTGATGTACATTAATGATAACAAAAATAGGAAACAAAAAAAAAACATTTCAAGAAAATATGCTTATATGTGTCATGCGTGGACTTCTAGGAATGTAAAATTCTTTGAATGTAAATTCTATGGTAATTCATAATTTTTTTCTTGCGAAAAACCATAAATTTGACAGTTTTTTTGCTGTAAAATGAAATCTAATGTGATGTTCAACTGTTTAATTTTTTTTTTACTATATTTGTTAAGGTAACCAATTAACAGGTTTTTCACTACAGAATTTTTACAGTATTTCTGTACAGGCTTTATAATTCACTCCGATCATATACAGTCTTATATAAACAGTTATGATGTTTGTAATGCTATAGTGATCATTTCGTTTCAGTTAGCAATCAGGCACACACTAATCTCTAATAATAAACACTATCACATATACTGTCTAATAATAATAATCTGACACAGCAGAGAAGGTTGAAAAAGTACATGGAAGCATATTACTGTGTTAAATACACACATACTGCATTGTGAAGTCATTATATATAGCTGTTTTTTTTATTGTAATTCTGTAAATTATACAACTACTACAACAGCAGCAGGTAGCCAAAAATGTAAATGTAAATTGACACTTTTTGAAAATTTTCATTATAAAGTCCAGTTTTATAATGCTGGATTTTTGAGCACAAAACCTCTAGAGTTCATAGAGAAATGACTGGGAAAACGAGAAAGTGAGTGTCAGTCTGTGGGTGAAAAGGGCTTTTTATGAGAGAGGTAACAGGAGAACGGCCAGACTGGTTCAAGCCGACAGCAAGTCAACAGTAACTGAAATAACCATCCAATAGCACAGTGACATGCAGAAGAACATCTCTGAACTCAAAACACATCAAAACCTTGAAGGAGGTGGGCTACAGCAGCTGAAGACCACACTGGCTTTTTCTCCGGTCAACTCAGAATAGGAACATAAGTCTAGTGGCCACAGCTGCAGCTGGGCAGTATAAGATTGGGAAAAGCCAACTGGTCAAACTTTGACATTAACAGCATGAATTCATGGATCCTTTCAGCCTTGTTATGCTTTTTATGCTGTTGGTGGTGTAGTGGTCTGGAATTTATATTGCTTGACATACTGTACATTTGGCTGCTGAACAGCAATTCAGCATTATTTAAATGCCACAATCTACCCGAGTATTGTTTCTGGCCAAGTACATAGTTTAGCTACTGACAACATTAGTTTGTGAGTGATCCCCATAGTGACCAGATGTCAATCCATTTGAGCACTTTTGGGATGTTGGGGAATGGCAATTTTACAGCATGAATTTACAACTGACATCTGGAGAAGTGTGTAGTGCTAATGTCACCTTGCACCAGAGTGCTGCAGCATCTTGATGAAATCATGGTACAGATAATTCAGACTGTTCACTTTGCAGCGTGTTAGAGGGGTACCTAATAAAGTGTGTACTGCATGCTGTAGATGACACATTTATTATGAAGGTGTGCTAGTGGTGGTATTATTGTTTGTAGTAGTCTGGAGCAGTATCTCTTCATTATATAAGTTCTGTTCCAAAGTTTAGGGTTGGGTTTTATTAAAATAGCTTTTTTTCCCTAGTTAAATATAATTTGAATATAAAATGAATATCTATTTGAATATGAAATGTAATACTTTAGCTGCTAAAAACTTTGCCATCACAGGAATAAATCACATTTTATTGAAATATAAAATAGTAAAATAGCAACCCAGCACTGGTTGGATTAGACAATACTGGACAGAACACATGCTGGGTTATTTTGACCCAGCTGTAAGGTTAAATGTTTGACCCAACATACTGGGTTGTTTTATTTAACTCAACTGTTGTTTAAAAATTGCTATATTGCTGGCTTAAAATAGATTGGAAATTTGAAATTAAACCCAGAGTTACTAGAGGTAACAGTAATAATTGAAAGGTGAACATTTATAACTAAGAACACCCATGGACAAAAATATAAGTCAAATTGAATTTATTTGGATGAATACAGCAGAGTTTACAGTATTACATAGGTTTACATGATGCTTAACAAGCATTTTAGAAATATAAATGTAACATTTAAAAGTAACATTTTAATTCAAGTGTATTCAACTATTCTCCGTTATTCCTTTTCACCGAAATAGTGCTGATTCTCATGTCGACATATTGCCAAAATCTGAGCTGGTGATGGGCTGCTGTTCAGCGGGGGAACTGCAAAACTTAGACCCTTGACTTGTGTTTCACTCATTGCTGAAATATGCAGTGACTGACTCCATAACCTGCCCATAAATGAACAGTACTGAAATTAGACAACATAACATCAAAATAAATTCAATTCAGTGTTATAACAAATAAAATCAGTTTATGTTTGCAAGGCAAAAGGCATTTCCATCATGCGAAAGGACCATCGCTGATGCATTTAGCTGACAGACATACAGCCTAACATATGACCCAACAGACTCAACCCAGCGATCGGGTAGAAAAAAATAACCAGCATTTTTTTTAGAGTGCATACATATATAAGATGTTCAAATTACAACAGTTTGATTGATTTGTCAGAACTCCCTGAGAGTAATTCATTTGTTCTTATGGACAAATCAATTTGAACAATTTGTTGTAGTCGGAACATCTTTTCTTTCCATTCGACCCATGAATCCAGTGCATTGTTTGCTTTGTGTCATGATAAACTACAGTAGAAGTTCTTATTTGTACGTGTGTGTGTGTGTGTGTGTGTGTGTATGATTGTTGTGTGTTGTTCATTTGCATTCATCAAATGGATCTTCAGTTGTTTTGTATTAAGTGCAGTCTGTTTATTGCCTTAACAGTGTATTTGGCATTGTTCCTAGATAGCGCATGCACATACGCACAGGCTTACACACACACACACACACACACACACACACACACACACACACACACACACACACACACACACACACACACACACACGCACGCACGCACACACGCACGTTTACTTAGCTATCTAAATGGGGGCATTCCATAGGTGTAATGGTTTTTATACTGTACAAACTGTATATTCTATCGGCCTACATCAACCCAAAATATGGTTAAATAGGTACACACACACACACACACACAGAGCCAGCGAGCCGAATGTTAGGGTTTTATTGTGCACAGTGTTAATTAATAATTGAATTCATTATGGGTACAGGATGCCAGAGCACCCACAATTCCACAGTTAATCAGCGAAGAGGACAAGTTCAGTCCTTATGGGACACAAACATGCACACATGCCATTGTAGACACACACTCTTTCTTGAACAGTGGCAAGCAGATGCCACGGTGAAGCAGTAATTAATGACTAATCATAAATGCTTTTGTATAACTGGAGTGTGAGTTTGTGTGTGTGTGTGGTCTATACAGGATGATAGATTTCAACATTATATGCCATTAGATCCACACACAAAAGCAAACACACATGATGATTTTGAGTTGTACAAATGCCTTCTCCACTTTCTCTCTGCCTCTAGGAATCTCACTTCTCCAATGCAGCCTTAGAGCCTTCGAGATCACAGTTAGATGAATATTTAATCCAGATAGGAGAAAGGTTACTCTGAGGGTGCCCTTAGCTCTCTAACACTGTAAGTTGAACAAAACAATAATGGGATGTTGTGTATGTGTGTGCTCAGGCACAATAAAGTGGATATTAACATTTCTCAGCTGTCAGAATCACATATGTTGGGTTACACTTTACTAAAGTAGTTCATTTCTGTGTTAAAATCCCTTCTGCCTTACCATTTTGATAAGGAAAACCAATCCTAAGGTCATTGAAGTGCTAATATGCAGCTGAAAATCATTTTCTTAATCAGTAAAAAAAATACATTAAAGGGGATAGTTCTCCCAAAAATTTTAATTCTGTGATCATTTACTCACCCTGTTCTGCAGAAAAATAAAAGCATACAGTTTTGGAACGGCGAGGGTAAGTAAATGATGATAGGATTTTATAGGTGGACTAGTCATTTGGCTACTAAATGCTTTATGTTAAGAGCCAATTGCTCTCTAGTAATTTTTTTTCCCTGAGCCCTGCCTTGTAACTATTTCATGTAACATGTAACCTTTTAAAGGCAAGACAAATGGCATTTTGATAATACTGCACTGCTAAATGTTACAATGTAGTCAAATTTTAGCAGTTCTATCAAATGTTTTGCAATTCTCGCAGCACTTATTTTTCTGTCTTTGTTATAAGTAGCAGAGGGTGGAGAGTTTTATACCATCTATTGTTACTTTTGTATTTATAGTATTTATTAGTATTTTGAATTAACTTTTATTATTATATTTACAGGTTCCTTTTTAATTGGAGCTTACATTTGAGTAATTTTGTTGTGTTTTTGTCATTGTTGTTTTGTTATTTTTTTTTATATATTTTTGTTTAGCTTTAGTTTGCTTTCCCAACTTTTAGTTTTAGTAATTCATTTATAATTTAGATAGTTCTCCTAAAATTCTGTCATCATATATTCACCCTCCACGTCTTCCAAAAATCTATTCTTTCTCCTGCTAAACACAAAAGATATTCTGGGGAATGTTGGTAACCAAACAGTTGACGGTAGCCGTTTACTTCCATACTATGGAAGTCGATGGCTACCGTCAACGCTTTGGTTACCAACATTCTTCAGAATATTATATTTGGTGTTCAAATATTTGGTGTGAGTAAATGAATTACTCCGGGATATTGGTTTATTTGAACTCAGAGGGAGTGTCAGCCATGTTAAAAAAGTTAACAGCTTAAGTCATTTGTGGATTAATGCTTATTGTTGACGCGAACCATTTCAAACGATTCAGTTCGATTTGGTGAACTGGTTCAAGAAGATCCGGTTACATCGAGTGATTCGTTCGCGAACCGGATATCACTAAACTGCAGTGTTGTGAACGCGCTCATAACAGACCCTGGAAGTCAATGCTGAATAAAGTCGTAGTTTTTGATATTTTTGGACCAAAATGTATTTTCGATGCTTCAAAAAATTCTAACGGACCCTCTGATGTCACATGGACTACTTTGAAGATGTTTTTATTACCTTTCTGGACGTGGACAGTATACCGTACATACATTCTCAATGGAGGAACAGAAAGCTCTCGGACTAAATCTAAAATATCTTAAACTGTGTTCCGAAGATGAACGGAGGTCTCACGGGTTTGGAACGACATGATGGTGAGTCATTAATGACATAATTTTTGGGTGAACTATCCCTTTAATTCCTTTCATTTATTTGCGAAGCGAAAAAAAAAAAAATACAGAAAATAATTGTAATAGTGTTAGTTTTGGTTCACGAAAACAACACTTATGCTGCCATGCTGTCAGTGTCACTTTAGTCTAACAGTTTGATCCCAAACTATGACTACTTTAGTACAAACAACCCTAGACATAAAAAGTGTGAAGTGTCTGTGTGAAGAGGGTAAAAGCGAGTGAGGATAGATGAGATATAAACAAGGATGTCCTCATATGCTACAGAAGGGGAGGCGAAGTTGACATTAATTTTAAGTGCAATACTCAGGAGTCAGTCAGAGGAACGGGGCGCTGGGTTGTGTTTGTAGTTTCCTTGTGCGGAAGGCAGCATTTTTACAACGTTGTGCTTTTAAATTGTAAAACGAAAGATATCAGGAAGGAGAGGCACACAGCTAGGGATCAAGAGGTGTTTCAGAATGAAAATGGAAGGAAAATAGTTTAGGATTAGGAGGGAAATATTGGGGTTGTGAAGTTAGAATGTTAGTATGTGAGAGGGATGTTGAGGGAAATGGACTGAGATACAGGAAAGGAAATTACCCAGAAATGAAATCTGGATTTATTGGGGACGGGGGAAAGAGAGAGGGAGCGTTTTAAAATTATCTTTACAGAAAGAAGTTGCTAAGCAACCCCCTCCATCAGATTGTGTTTGGATGGATGGTGCATTTGGAGAAAGAAATAAAGAAAAAAGAGACCGTGTGAACTGGGGGAAAGAGGGAGGAAATAGGAAAAGAGGAGCAGAGGAAGTGAAATTGTGGAACACAGTGTGAGACATAATCATTCAGGATGATTTTTTTTCTGAAGTGAGTGAGCGGAGGGTGGATATGGGGGTGAGATGCACATCAGCTTGATCTCTATGGATGTATGCGCACACACACTCTCTCTCACACACACATTTAATTCAGTCCCTTTCTGCATCATATTCCCAGACATTAGTCCCACCAGTGTGCAGTGCTATTTTTAACTGACCTAGCTAACACAAATATAAAAAGGACCAACTCCCTTCAACTGTTGGAGTATGTTCTTTGGTCATGCTACTGAAGTGCTCCTAATTATTCAGTCGGGTCTTTAACATACTGTCATAATTATGGTTTTTGAAAAGGTACTGTAGATATTTAAATGTTGCACAGCACTTCGGTATATATTATATTATATTATATTATATTATATTATATTATATTATATTATATTATATTATATTATATTATATTATATACATATTCTTAATTTGAAGAATGTAATGCATTATACATGATCACATGATGTAACGCTTGCAATGTGGTAGTGATAATGTTGTCTTTAAAGTTACAGTATATTATAATTTGTTAAAAACAACTTTAAAATGCATTATATATAGAGTGAAATCAGGATAATTGCATCACATTTTGACAAATTATCTAGAGGAACATTAAAATTTTCCATAATGATTTCAGAAGTGCTCTTTTTGTGTTTGTATCTCATCTGTCATTTAATGTTAAAAATATGCTGTGTTTTCAAGTAAAATGGTCCAGTGCAGCAAAAACTACAATGTAATCAACAATTAGTACATTGAAGGAACAATGGTGGCATTGCATTGTAATAAGGCATTACAAGAAATAATTTGTATTTAAAGAAATATGTTTGAATTTTGGAGTGTTGTATTTAACAATATAATGTATCATTTAAAAATGGAAATAACATTCAAATTCAACAGCATTTACTTAATGTACTTCATTGCTTCAGCTCATACTGTAACTCTTTTGACTTGTTTTTGACTGTTCTGTGGGAATGTGTGTGTATGATTGAGAGACAGGCATGCAAATCACTGTTTTGCATATCTGTTCATAAGCAGTCTTGGCAGTTATAATCTTCTTCTTTATAAATTCCTTTTGTTCTCCACAGCACTCATGGTATTATTATAACAATGAGAATGAATGTGTGTGAGTTGGTATACATAGAGAATACTAGGATCAGTTTATTTTTTTTATATGAACTCTCAGACTATGTCAAATATACACATACACATGATCTCTTGGTATTTGAAACATACACTACCATTTTTGAAAGTAATGAATACATTTATTCAGCAAGGATGCATTAAATTGATTAAAAGTGACAGGAAAGACATTTATAATCTTACCAAACATTTCTGTTTCAATAAATGCTGTTCTTTTGAACTTTCTATTCATCAAAGAATCCAGAAAAACAAAATGTGTCACGGTTTCTTCAAAAAACTGTTTTCAACACTGATAATAATAAATATAGCTGCAAGCAGCAATTGAGGGGCCAACAACAGAGGTAAAATGAAGAGCTAAAGAGCTGTCTAAAGACCAGGTGGCAACCCTGCTTCAATGCACCTGTCTGTAATTAAGTAGCCTTTATTTTTTATTTGCCAGAAAATTCAAAAGTGGGCCGTATAGAGCAGGGATAGGCAACATCAGTTAGTTCAATCAGTGCATCCTGGCTTAATCCGTTGCACGTTTGCTGAGCCCGGATGAGAACGCGTGGATATGTCAAGCCAGGTGTATATAGTTTGGATAAATGCACGTTCACGGCATTCTTAAAAAGATCACGAAATCGATCATAGAAATCACCGATGCAAAAATGGGACAAAACCCGTGCGGCATACTTTTCGCCTAATGAGCAACAGCTTCTTATGGAAACGTATGAAGAAGTGAAACATATTATATGTAAAAAAGGCAATACAGCTGCTGTAAATAAAGCAAAGAGAGAATGCCTGGCAAACAATAGCGGACCGATTGAATGCGTAAGTACTCCAAATAACCAGTGCTCCAACTGAAACTCTCATAATTACAATCCAAGGAGTTTCTTGTCATTTTCAAAAATAATTGTATACTTTGCTTTAAATGTGACCAGTGGACATGCATTTAACATGAAGAATAATTGCAAACACTTACCCACTATGTGCATCTATTTGATCTATTTAGTTTTATTTTATGTCTATAATCTGTTTAATCTTTGTACTCTTATCTGTTTGTATGTAGTTTTGTTTCTAATTGATTTGATGTAATCTATAATCAGATAATTTTGCTCTATTTTTACCCATCTAATCTATTTTATCATTTGTATCTATCTATTCCTATTAAAGAACAAACATGTCTGGCCAAAAAAGGACTTGGCAGCAAATCAAGATTAAATACAAGAATATTTTGCAGGCTGGTAAGTGACTTGTTTGCGTAGAACATAGGTGACATGTTTGATGACATTTTATTGTCTGTGCTGATTTTAGCAATAAAAAAAAAAAAAGTAATATATCTGGTACGGGGGGTGGCCCTCCAACCCAAGACTTCACCACAGCAGAGGAGCTGGCCCTGGACTTAAATAAAGGGAAGCCAGTGATTGAAGGGATCCAGGTAGGTACAGCCACTGACTCTGGCCCAGCAAGGGATACTGGCCTCTTCATACAAGGTACATTACTGCCGTACTACTGCACATGGAAAACAATCAAGTATTTAGATTTTATGTGGACTGTGTGACTTTGCCTTACCTTGCAGTGGATGGTAACACCCTTACACTTTTGGAGCCACCAGACTATAATTCATCGGTGAGTACTCTTTATTAAATCATAGGCTTTGCATGTCCTGTCAAAAATATCAATACAAGTATTGAATATGGCAGAGGGAAGCCACATCTACAGCAGCGGAGTGCACTTCTGCCGATGATGAGACCGTGTCGCTGGACTCTAGAAGGCTCGAGGTATCATGTCAATTTTGTGGAAATACACTTTTGTTTTAAGTTCACAATAGATAAGAAGTCAGGGAAGTGGTACTAATAGAAAATATCATTTTTTACAGGATCCTGACATTGGGCAGCCTGATAAGCAGCCTCGTAACATAGTGAGTATTGCCTACAGTAAATTTACATTATGCAAAAATTCTGCAATGCTAACTAAAAGGTGATCACAGAGTTCACAAACTGTCAGATATCTCTACACAACGCATCTTAAGAGACAGATCGAGCTGACAGAAGTCAAGATTGATGTGAACAAAAGAAAGTTGCAGGACATGGACCTTGAGATGCAAATTAAACGAAACACACTGAGGAAACTAGAACTGGAAATCCAGAAACTAGAAAGAGAAGTAAGTGACTTCAGTTCATACTGTAACCATGACTGTAACACAATGTATTAATCATCATAATTTTTTTCTCTCCAAAGCTCCAAGCTGACAAGTGATAACAACAAAATAATAAAAGAAAAATATTCCAAAAGCATTGTGGTCTTGTAACTTTTTTTTTTTTTTTTTTTTTTTTTTTAATGTCCAGTACACTATATAGTTATTGATCCAGTGAATTGGAACTAGAATTTGGGAAGATAACAACAGTGTGTGCTACCGATGCCAAATAAAATGCATGAAAAAGTAGCCTACATTATCCTTTATTAAGGGATGGGCTAAATCAAAACTAAATTAACTGAAATAATTTGCAATGTATTGTTCTCTAACAAGTCTACCATTTCTGTTATCTGGGAATATGGCAGCATTGTCCCAATCAACATCCAAAGCAACTCTGGGAGCCCTTTCTTTTCTTAGGCTGGCAATATTGTGCAGCACTGTACAGGCAACAGTCACGTCACATGCTCTGTCTGGGGAGACCCTGAGGTGGTGCAGGCACTGAAATCGTGATTTCAGGAGGCCGAAGGTCATTTCAATTCGAGCCCTGGTTTTGGCATGGGCGTGGTTGTAAGCTTGCTGTGGTGGGGTTTGGGGGTCTGTAAGGGGAGTCATCAGAAATGTCTCACAGGCATAGCCTTTGTCCCCCAGCAGCACACCAGAGAACTCCCCTGCGAATACAAAACATAATTTTTACAAGTACTGTACTCTTGATGTTCAAGGTGCTTAAAAAAAAAATAGGGTGGCTTACCTAGAGAGAGTCTCTGGTAAATTCTACTGGCCCGAAAGATTCTGGAGTCATGGACTGAGCCAGGCCATTTTGCCTCTAAATTTGTAATAAGGCAGTCAGCATCACAGATCATCTGTAATATATAGCCTATTAAGGTCATTTAATGCATAGACTATTTATGTAGCTGACAGTAACCATAACTCCTTCTTACCTGAACATTGATACTGTGGAAGGATTTCCTGTTAACATAATCTCCCTCATGTGCCCCTGAGGGGCGTTGGATACGAATATGGGTGCAATCCACTGTACCAATTACATTAGGAAAAGCTGTAAAACAAAATAATGAGTGTCATACTGTGACTGTGCTAATGTAACATTTTGTAGTAATCTGTTATTATTCGTGTTACCTGCAATCTTGTAGAACTCCTCCTTGATGTGGATGAATCTTCTGTGACCAGGGAAGGTGATAAATATGTGCACAAGAGATTTCATTGCCAGACTTACATTCTCATTTCTTATTGTGTGGCAAATAGTAGCTTTATTGAGGTTTTCTGCATCACCGACAGAATACAGAAACATGCCACTTGCAAAGAATCGCAGTGCTACGCAGACCATCTGTGGGACAGTGAGAGCATGGCTCCGTGCTGTCCTGTGCTGTATGTTTGGACCCAGCAGCCTACACAAATATCTGATGCCATCACCTGAGAATCTGTACCTCTCAGTCAGATATTCGTCTGAAAAGGCCAATGGGTCTGCCCTATCTCGGAAGACTCTTTCGTGCCTGAATGCTCGTCTGAGTATTAAAACTTCCTCATCAACTACATCATCCAACAAAGGGAAAGCCATTATGAATAGGAAACACACAAATCTTTAGTCTATATATACTACATATTGACCTCGTTACAGACTTAATTGAAACCACATTTGCAAATTCATGAGCCGTTTCTTATCTCATCAACTGCAATAAAATATAATCTATTGATATTTTTTCTCATTCAACAGTACATTTCTACTCTATACTTGCATATATAGATATACATAGTCTATATTCTATTTCTCATGTTGTATAGTATAGTTCTTTTGCACTGTGTTGGCATTCATTGTGGACAGCAAAGTAATAATTGCTCAGGAAAATCTGCTTTCCTCACTGGGTGTATGACAATAAACACTTTAAATTTCAAATAATATATATATTCATCAAACCTCTGACAGTGAAATGAACAGCAGTTTTCAATAATAACTAAAATAACAGTACACATACTTAGATGAATGACAGTATATCTAGTATTTTAATGCAGGACCATGAAGTGACTAAAACACATTAATATCTAGAAGAATTTTAATGAGGAACTAGCCGATAAATCACTAGGATTAATCTTAGCCTGGTTGTTAGCCTGCTCCGGAGCAGGCTAGCTGCAAAGTGTAAATCTCCATAGTAACTTAATGTAGATTAATTTAGCCTCCCTTCATGCAACCGAGTCAGGGCTAAATTCAGCCAGGATAACTGGAAAATCCCAACTTAATCCCTTATCTTGCTTTTGTGCAATACCCCCCTGAACACCTTGATTAGCTGGTTCAGGTGTGTTTGACTAGGGTTGAAGCTGAACTCTACAGTATGTTACTCTCCAGGAGCAGGGCTGGAGACCCCTGTTAAAGACATTTGTTGATGCAGCATTTTACCACAAAACTCAAAATTTCATAATTTTGTCAAATTCGTTAATGTGCTTAACAAGAACTGTTGATTCATCAGAAATCTTTTGACAACTTTTTGCCAGCATTGTCAGTTTTGATGAAAACCAGACCGTCTTGGACAAATTCGGAAAAGTAGATTTTTCACAATTCAAAATTGCAAGAAATCTTGACAATTAGAAGTGAAATGTAGGTGTGCATTAGACTCCGCATGAGCCAAGGAATCAGAGAAAAAAGAATGTTGCTTATAGATATTACAGTTCAGCTTTTAAAATATATTAAAATAGAAGATAGTTATTATAAATTTAAATTAATTGTAATAATATTTAATTTTTTTTATGTTTTTATCATATTTTTGATCAGTTAAATGCAGCCTTATGGTGAGCATAAGAGATGTCATACAGAAATAGTATACATGTTAAACCTTTCAAATAATTTATAGTCAGATCAATATTTTGTTTAAACATTTTTATGTATTTGTGTAATTAAGCAGGATAACCACTCAAATTCAGTCCAAAGAGCCATAAAAGTATCTATCTCACACTGACAGGGAGGACTGGGAGCAAAATGGGATTATAACAAAATATATTATTCCCATTGATGAATTGGACTTCATTTGGCACATCCTGGCCTGTTGAAAAAAGTTGAGCAACAACAACAAAATCTTATGACCCCAAAATTTGAATGGTAATGAGACAAAATAATAGTGCCAATATTAAATAAAACATTTACACTGTTAACAGGGCTTCATAAATTTGAACTTGTTCAACAATGCTTATTACAATATGTAAAGAGTTTTAAAGTTGCTCCAGACCTTTCAGCCGATATAAAATACTCAAGTGTAAGTGCATAACTGTGCAAGTAAATCCTAAGTAAACTGAATTTAGTGGCCTATTAGGTTATTGTTGACCTTATTGGCAATTAGCATGACAGTACATCATCTGATACTTCTCCAGCCTCTGGAGAGAAAAGGAAGTCATTTCAAGTACCGCTGAGGCAAAAGCTTAATTTTTAATTTTTCTTGTTAACCACTGTGCCAACAAGCCTCCCACCTTTTTTTTAAAGAAAGCTGGAGCCTATTTGTGTAGCACATAAAGATTTGTAAATGTTCAGATAAAAATCTGTATTTGACTTTAATAAAAATAGTGCAGGATCCTAAAAGTTTCTTTAATTTAATGTTTGAATTAGACTTTGAATAACAGACTTTATGTGTGTGTGACAAGGGCAATTGGGCATTAAAATCACCATTCAGTTTAATCACCATTCTATATTTAATGGGCTGCTATCATTGACACACACACACACACATGCACACACACACACACACACACACACACACACACACACACACACACACACACACACACACACACACACACACACACACACACACACACACACACACACACACACACACACACGACTGGTTTACTGTCCTTGTGGGGACTCTCCATAGGCTAAATGTTTTTTATACTGTACAAACTGTATATTATATCGCCCTAAACCAACCCTACACCTAAACCTACCCCTCACAGAAAACTTTCAGAATTTGTGCATTCTCCAAAACAACTTCTTCTGTATGATTTATAAGCTTGTTTCCCTATGGGAACCTCAATTTATGTCCCCACAGTGACACAAGTTCCCATGAGTCGGTGTGTATTCAGGTTTAAGTCCCCACCGGAATAAAAAAACATGTACACACACACACACACACACATACACAGAAACACACACACACACACACACACACACACACACACACACACACACACACACACACACACGCACAGATCGTAGATCACCTGGTGCACACAAAGAAACATTCAGAAGCATGGCTGTGGGCAGGGGCGTTGCACAAGATCCCGGGCCCTATGCATAG
This sequence comes from Cyprinus carpio, assembly GCF_018340385.1. Taxonomy (NCBI): domain Eukaryota; kingdom Metazoa; phylum Chordata; class Actinopteri; order Cypriniformes; family Cyprinidae; genus Cyprinus; species Cyprinus carpio. The sequence goes on along the minus strand of NC_056574.1, from coordinate 19,453,222 downwards.
GCAGTCCTGATGGGCCCCCATGCCCCCCCTCCTTGAAAATATCCAGGTAAAATAAAATATATTCCACACTTTTAAAGGGCCCTCACTTCCTTTGGGGCCCTGGTAATCAGTACTGGTTTTACCCCCAGTCCGACGCCCCTGGCTGTGGGAACTAGGAGTGCTGAGGGTGCAACACCCCCTGCCGAAAGCTGTTTCACTTCACTGGAATATATATTTGTTTTATGACGTTTTTAATTTTCCACATTTGGAGTATTTTGCAAATTTCCATCTTACGTCCCTCACTTTCAATCTTAAACTGACCCTTAGCTGTGGAATTGGCGCTCTGCTTCTGTGAACAGTAAACCCGTCCTACTTTGATTTGATTGACCATCTCAGTTATTTTGATATTGACGAGCGATTAGTGATGATTAGTGAGTTGTGAGGTTTAGTTTGCAGTTGACTGATCTCAGATAAGCCATTTGGATGAGAATGAGTCCTCGTGATCCTGCATGAGTGATTTACAGCATGTCATACTGTACAGAATAACTAGTTTCTCTCTCATTGAGCTTGTTAAATGGCTACAGAAAATCACTGTAAATGTGAACTAGGCTGTGTATCCCAGCTGTTTGCTCTAGTCTTTGTCTTGTGTTGTCTGTGTGTAGGTGTGGAAATGCTCACCCTGAAGCATGTTTTGGGGCATTTTAGGGTGTGTGTGTGTGTTGTAATATCTAAGGGAATCAATGTCTGTGGAGGGGTTTATATTATGGGGACAAATTTGATCATTTTTTAAAAAAATTTTTTTTTAGCTTTTTTTATTTTTATTGTTTTTGAAAAATCTCTCCTGTTCACAAAAGCGGTTTATTAATAGTAAAAAACACGAGTACTGTGAAATATTATTACAATTTAAAATAACTGTTTTCTATTTTAATATTTTAAAATATAATTTATTCCTGTGATGTCAAATCTAAATTTTCTGCATCATTACTTCTTCAGTGTCACATGATCCTTCAGAAATCATTCATATACAGTATGCTGACTTGCTGCTTATTTATTATCAATTATTATTGGTGCCCAATTGATAATAATGGTTCTTATTATTATCATACATGAAGAGTCAGTTATCTAATCAGCATATAATGTAAAGGTAATGTAAACATTTTAATTGAAATTAAAAGCAATAAAAAAGCAAAGAAGCTATATATATATATATAGGTAGGTAGGTAAACGTGTTTGTGTGGCTGATGGTGTCTCTGTTTCTTTCAGAGCTGATTTTCATTGTTTTTCTGGGACATTGCTTGTTTTTCTGGGACACACAACAATGCTTTCTCACCTGCAGATGAATGCTACAGCCACCCATTCCCTTACGCCAGAGAAAACAGTGCTGTGAAACAACATGTTCACACGGAGCACTGATGGGGCTCATTAACACTTTCACATCCTCTACAAGCCCAACTCCCCTGCATGCCCAGTTGCTTTCGAAGCCTCTTCTCCCTCTCCCTGAGCATCCTGCATGCATGATTAAGCTGAAGTAACCTTGTCCTAATTTAAATGCAAACTTAAAAAAAAAAAAAAAAAAAAAAAAAAAAACAAGCAATTTGAGCACGCTAGCTGTACTGCTTTGCTATTCTTTTACAGATTTAACCCTCATTGTCCCCTTGAGAGTGACTGGATCTCAGATGTTTTCACATTGCATACTTTGAATCATGTTCAGGTTTACACAAGCCTGATCTCTTCAGTGTTTTAAATGGCATCACCTTCAAAAGTAGATTTGTGATCTCTCACAGTGCAGGTTTTATTCGGTCACTCCACCTGTGTTCCTCAGGGCAAAAGGTGAACAGTTTACTCTGAGGATGTCTTTCATTCAAGAAAAGCAGAGGTCTTACTGTGATTCAGTGTTCTGAAGTGCAGTAATAATGCTTGCGGGTGACAACCACTGTTTAAAAAATATTTTAATTTAATCTTTCAGATTCAATGAATACAAACTCATTGAAGGTAAGTTAAAGTATTTATAATCAGCTGTTAAATTTCACTTATGTTGACATTTTTTTTTTGAAAATTAATGAAGTGTATATTACTTTCAAAGTGATCTCAGTAGTGTGTACACAATAAACAATAAGCCTGATGTGTTTGTTAGTTATACAGATGGATTTATGGATGATTTTTAATATTCATGGATTTTGAGAGTAATTCAGCAGCATGTGCATGTTATGCATGTCATGCATGTCCTTGCTAATGCTAGTGCGCCCCACAACTTTTATGATTACTTAATGTCATATAAAAAATATATCTGTGTATCTAAGATGAATGCAAACATTTATTTTCTAAAAAGCTGTTTTGAACTGTAATTTTAAATGATTTCTCCTTTTCATCATCTCAGATGTCCTTATATATCATTGACCCTGACACTTCTGCCATGCAAGTGAGCCCAAATGTTTCTTCAGTGTTCTCTTAATGTTGGTGGTGGGCTCTACTCCAGGTATAGTAATGGATAGAGATGAGTTGCCCTGCGTCCCAGTGTGCATACTATTCAGCCTATCTGCCCTAAATAGTATTGAAAATTACTAATATCACATAGAATTTAGGATGGATGGTATGCACATTAGGACGCAGACTCAGTGTTTAGATGATTGACACTCACAGCACCTGAGACTGATGAAAGGCTTTGCTGATTAGAAGTCCTGATTGGATGACGTACATTTAAATGAATATTATTGATTTGTGAGCACTCACTCTAGACCGTGTGTGTGTTTAAAAAAAAACCTTCCTCGATCTGCTGATAGCTCTTTAGGATTTGAGTTTACAAAAGTTAATGGAACCCAGTGTTTACATGAAACCATACTCAAATATTTTTCTCTCTCATTACTTTATCCTCATGTCTCTTAGTGTTTTACCTGCACGTTCTATTTTGAGATTGAAATCCGGCGTTAATCCCTCATTATCATAGAGAACGCTCCATGTGCTTACATTAGCCACAGCCAAACTCTATTCTGCTCTCTTAATCTAACATGCTATTAATCTCTTTCTGCTGTAATACTGATCATCCACAGTCTGTACATTCATTTACAACACTCAAACTACTGAGAATAGGGAAGATGACATTCACTTTAGTATTGTGATGTAAAGCAGTGACAAGGCCATGTATGTGTTTCTGTTGAGAAAAGACGGGAAACAAAAAGGGGAATGTGATGGAGACAACACATGGGGCAGATTCCTATCTTCTGTGTAACTGTCTCCAGAGCATGTGTGTTAACCATCAGAGACAGTATAAGGAAGGAACGCTTACTGTATTATGGCAGCTGTTTGGAGAGCCAGTTATTGGCAAAAACACGATTTATTATTTTTGCTCTACAACATACACATGGGCATTAGCTGGACCAACTTTAAAAATGCATTTTTAGGTATTTAAGATTTTATTGGTGATTTGATACTACTGTTAAAAAGGTTTTCTATTTTAATATATTTTTAAATGTAATTTATTCTTGTGAAGGTAAAGCTGAATTCTGAAATCTCTCAGAAATCATTCTATTATGCTGATTTGCTGCTCAAGAAACATTTCTTATCATCAATGTTGAAAACAGTTGTGCTGCTTGATATTTGTGTGGAAACTGATGCATTGTGTGTTTCAGGATTCTTTGGTAATTAATTAGAAAGTTCAATAGAACAGCATTTCTTTGAAATGGAACACTTTTGAAGCAGTGTAAATCTGTAGTGCCACTTTTGATCAATTTACTGCATACTTGCTAAATGAATATTTCTTTCTTTCTTTCTTTCTTTCTTTCTTTCTTTCTTTCTTTCTTTCTTTCTTTTCTTTCTTTCTTTCTTTCTTTCTTTCTTTCTTTCTTTCTTTCTCAAAAAACGGTATTGTTGAATGTAAGATTGGCAAACAGTTTTGAAGGTTTCATGTGTTCTCCATTTAAGTTTATAGAAGCTGTACGTGTGTGTGTGTTAGCGTGTGTACTGGTTTTCCCTACTTTATGAGAACCAAATGTCCCCATGAGTAATACCAGTAGTTTCGACCTTTGTGGGGATTTTTTTTTTTTTTTTTTGGTCCCGATTAGAAAACAAATTTTTTAGGAAAGCTAATAAATCATACAGAATGAAGTCTTTTGAAAATGTAAAAAGGCAGAACATTTTGTGTGAGGAGTAGGTTTAGGGTTAGGGGATATTAAATACAGTTTGTACAGTAGAAAAACCATTACGTCTTTGGGGGGTCCCCATAATGTAGAATTACCTGTGTGTGTGTGTGTGTTTGTGTGTTAGTGGTGTTCCCTGGAGGATTGCCCCAAGGATAGTAAAATCTGAAAATGTTGATGTTATGGAGACCTCATGGTAAAAAAAAAAATTCAGGCCTCATGAGTAAAAAAAGCTTATGAATCCCAGTTAATTAGGGGGAGGGGTTAGGGGATAGAATATGTTTATAAAAATAATTATGTCTATAGAGAGAGTCCTTTTTAAAGAAAATAATACGTGTTTGTATGTTTGTGTGTATGTGTGAGCAACTTCATTTAAATCTCTGTTCTGAACCTGTCCTGACTCTGGCAGCTCTTCAGGATAGTTTTAGCTCCAGGCTCCTTTGTGCCTTCAACTTTTGTGTTTGGGCAGCTCAGTATTACAGAAGGGTGACCTCATTGCTGTTGCTTAGAGGGATTGATGTAATAGCCGAAATGTCAGCCTGAACCACCTGTGTTTTCATCACTGCATGGGCCAAAGACCACAAGATCAAATTGCTCCTATTTTTTTGATGTGTATGCTTAAAGGAATGACACAGTTTTATCCAATCTTCAAATCCAATATTCACTTGTGAAATCTGCTGGGGTTATCGACTTACCACCAGTTCACACACCTCACAGAAGATCAAATGTTTGTACTGAGGCTACAGAGCAACCACTAACCAAAAAATAGATCTGAAACTTGTGTTAAAACACAGCTAACTAATCAAAGCTATGAAAAAATAATTCTGCATGTTACCACACATATTGTAGTACCTGCGCTGCTGGGTTGCATGCCTTTTGGGTCAGCTTTAGGTTGATGTGTCACTGAGAAGGCAGACTATAATATGTGCTTAGGCTTAAAAGGAAATGAAGATTCATCCATTGACATAAACTCTCTCTCTCTCTCTCTCTCTCTCTCAAAAAAAAAAAAAGGTCATTATTATATTACAGTACATATTTACATTATACAGAATTACTCTGTCAATGCAGAATATAACTGACTGTTGTTGCAGTGCATGGCTGTAATGTGTCAGCATTGCGAGTATGTATCTGAAGGGTGGTATAAGAGCTCTCTCTTTCATTTTTTCCTTCTATTGCCCTCTATACATGCTTTGAAATCAGTGTTAATGCACACACAGTTCTAATTTCTCCTAGGAAAGCTGTACAGTTACACTGTTATCTAATGTAAAAGGTGCTGGATGACAGTTTACTGATGTCTGATGTTGAAGAGAAATAAGACTGCAAGCCTTCTGATTTACAGAAGTCAAATACTTCTTTGTATTTCTGGTGGATTAAATTACATTTGGGATGCAGTTTAAAGAGGTTTTTTTTCATTTAAAGTATTTTTTCAATTTAAAGTTATTTTTGAAAACTGGAAAAAGTAAGAAGAAAGTTTTTTTTTTTTCTTTCTAATGTAACATAGATCTATTTTATAAGCCAGCTATTTGGATCTTGGAAGTTTAGTACAAATTTCATGAGATTTTAGTTGTTTTCTTATTTTTTTTTTGTTATTGTTTTTTGATATTATTTAGTGATTGTTGTTTTTTTTAATAAATATAGGCCTCATTTTTGGTGAAAGTTAAAGGAGAAACAAATAATAATGATAATAATAAAAAACTATAAATATAACATTTCCCCAGTGAAATTAATTCTTTCAGTCTTTGAATTTTCTTGCAATGTAAATCTGTATATTCTTTCTTTCTTTCTTTCTTTCTTTCTTTCTTTCTTTCTTTCTTTCTTTCTTTCTTTCTTTCTTTCAATGACCCTGTCCTCCATATTACTTAAGTGTTGAACATGATTAATTAATCATCATTTTATGCACTTGGTCATTAGAAACCACTTGAGTTTGACTCATATTCTGTTAGTCAGTGTTGTTTTATTTTCCTCTTATCCCTGTGTATGGTGCATTCCAAGTCTTTAGGCATGCTGATGATGCCCATTACCCATAGTGCTCTGGGCTGAGATTTCAACCCACCCTGTTACCCTGCTCTACAAAACATGCAGCAATTTGCGGAGGCTTGACATTGGTTTAGCGATTGTTCTAGGGGTTGGCAGGCGAGTGTGGATGGCACAAAATAAAAGGGAGAAAGAGAATAAGAATAAATGAGAATGAGATGAAGCTGGGTGTTAGTCCGTGGGCTCTCTAAAAGCTACTTGGAGGCTGGAAATGCAGCACGTAATTCCAGAATGTTACAAAGAGCCAAATGTAATTAGAGAGAAAAGCTGGAGGCTGCGATGTTCCACTGTGTCATTAATGACTTCCTCCCCCTCCTCCTCGCTCTCGCTACCTCTTTCTGTCCCTGGCACGTTTCTTCTTGTTTCCTTCTTCTGTTGTCTTACAGTCATTCTGATAAGCTCAATCACAGCCATATACCCTTTGCATTGAATAATGGCATGTGATTGGCTTTGCGTTGGAGTTGTAGGAGAATCTCTTTTATTCTGTGTGCGTGAAGAGCTGCTCTGCTTCAACTGCAGCATTAAGTGGACTGGGAGTGAAGGAACCACTGGAGCTGGTTGTAGATTCCGGATCAGTTACAGGAAGTTTGTTATAGACCTTGCAAAATACTTGGACTCGTTCAGAGTGAGAGAGGCATACAGAAAGTGTGTATCAGGAAAGATGAAAAGGAATAATGTGCCAAAGATAAGGAGCATTGCAGGAGCATGTTTGAGATTGAGACGACAAAATTAGAGACTTTTTTTTTAAGAAATAGGAACTCTTGTGGGTCTTTCGCACCTGCTTCATTATCATATGCTGTATCACTTGAAAAACAGTTTTAATTTTTTTTTTTTTTCTAAACCTCTTTTATTTCTGTCATTTTGTGCACTACCTTCACTTTCTTAATACAACTCAAATATTGAAAACCACATCTTGAAACCACTTATTCAAGGAATGATTGATGTTTCTTTCATTGAAGAGTTACATAGAGAAATCATTGTGACTGCAAATGTGTTTTTGGTCTTGTCTTAAAGATGAAGATGCAGATGTACTGTTCTCTGAAAAAAAAAAAAAAAAAAAAAAAAAAAAAAAAAAACATCACTCTTTAACCCTTATCTATTGATAAATCCATCATGATATACAGTTTAAGATTACTCCTTACTTTAAACAGATCAGTCACTTTATTATCTGTAAGATGTCAAATAAATTAGCAAAGTGTGTCTTTGTTCAACAAAAGTGTTAATTAAACATTTAAAAACTAAATTATTAATTACATATGCACAAGTAAATACAGCTATACACACACACACACACACACACACATATGGTACTTTTTCTACTTCGGGAAGTTTTATATCCCAGTGGTATAAGACATTCAAATCTTTTATCTCATTTTTTATTTTTGCTGCTTTTCAAAAGCCACTTCTGTAGACCATTGTCAAAGAAATACTGTATACACCTTGGCTTCGGATGTCACATCTTGATTTCAATAGAGAAATGAACTGTTGTAAATAAAGGTTAAAGTGTTTCTCTCAGCTTTCTCTAGGGCTAAATTTTGTAAACTGAGTGTTCATGAGAAAGTCTATAGCAAGGTCAGATCCTTGAGTGGTAGATGCAGGATATTATTAATGAAAGAAGTGCTTAACATTGCATTCACACAATGTGATAAAACTGAAGAGATCTGACAAAAATACAGATGCAAGAACATTGCAAGTTACTTGAAGTGATATACTCTAAAAATAAAAACTGATTAAAAAAGAAACAATAAAAATAAAATAATTATATATTCTAAAATTAATCCCAAAGGAAGTTTTCAAGATCAAAGTTGAGATTAAGTTGCTGTTCAAATACTGATCTGAACAATTTAACAGTTCATCTCTCCAGTTATTTTATTAGTGATTTTAGTTTCAATTAGGTGTCATTTTAATCTGGTGTGATCTAGCTTTTATGTTCACAAACGTGTAAAGTTGTGTTTGTAGTCTATATTTTCTATAAACTCAGTTAACTTGAGTAAGAGCTAGAAAGCTGAAAAGTGTGTTAAAGAGCCATGTTTACACTAACATTGTAACTGGTGGCACGGTGAGAAACTTGCATTTCCTTAATTCAATAAAATGTTTAGATAAAGGATAAATAAGATAAATAAGAGCTTAGATTGTTGTATTCCTCCATCTTAGCCAGTCATCTCGCTCCAATCGCCCAGTGTTCATGGCAAACCAGTGAACAAAGGAAAGGTGGCAAAGGAAACGTTTCTCCATCTTTGTCTGCCATTTACCACTGCAACATGACGTCAGATGCTTGATGAGCCTTCGGGAGTTCCTCCCTGCCTGCTTTCTTTTCTTTGACTCTCTTTCCAGCTTGTCATCAAAGGAGCCAGCAGCACTCATCCTGTCATTCACCGCAGGAGATCTTTCACAGTGGGCACATCAGATCTTCCTTGAGTCCATCCTCTGGCTGGCTCTCCAACTTTCCAGCACGGTCTATCATCTCATTCCACCCACTGCATGTACTTCAGTTGACATCCTTATCTCATATAACAGTAGGCTGAGATGAGGTTTCTTCGCCATCAGGCCTGGAATCTCTGCTGACAAAGAGAAAAGACTCAACCATTCTGGCAATATTCGGCACCCACAGTTCTCGTCCTTTCACAGAGCTGTCTCAGCCTTGCTCCTGAACTCTTCTCTCCGGGACTGGCCTCTACTCCTGATACCAGTCTATTACTTCGTCCAACTCGTTCCAAAACATCCAGTATCCACTATCCATTGCTAGTCTCACAACTTTACAGCTATACAACTCAAACATATAATAATGAATAAAGATCTTCATTCATCTGACCAGAGCAGTGATTATACTCAATTTTCTGTGGATTCCAGACCACCAGCTCACGATCAGCTCATCATCATGACTGCAAGAAAAAAAAATCAGTTTACAAAGAGTCATTCTTACGGAGCCCGAGAAGACACCTGTAGGATAAAAAAATGGAATCCTTGCCGACGGTTTTGCAATCCGTCCCCTCAGTTCATAAACCTTACTCACAAATTCTTAAACTGTTCCCTCTGTTTAACAAATAATGCTCACGGATTAATAAACCGTACCCACGAATTTCCAATCCGTGCGCTCAGATTTTAAAAACCATACTTTCAGTTTTTGAATCCGTACCCACAAATTCATAATCTGTGCACACGCTTTCACAATTCATTCCCTCGGATTTGTAAACTGTACTCACGGATTCATGGAGCAAGCTCCTAGGTAGCCTACGTTAACATACTGTTTTATTGAATATTATTATGTGGAATAGGCCTACAGCAAAGTGTCTTAAGTGAGTCTCTATCAATTGTAGTGCAAGGTGGAATGCAACGATTTAATAAGAAAGATGTGCATCAAAATCTTGTTTAATTTGTGATCATTTTAGCAATTGATTATTATTGTATAATAAACCTGGCATTGTGACTGACTCTGGAGTAATTTGTTCCTCTTTTGTAAGTCGTTTTGGATAAAAGCTTCTTATGCATAACGTGTATAATAATATAGAATAATAATAAAAATAATTTAAATAAAATAATATTTTATTTTTATCATTTTAATTTATGTAGCTTAATAAATGAGTGCACTTAAGACAGTAAAATGTTTGTCATAAAATAATTCATGAATGCTTTATTTTTAAATAACCTTTTACAGTTTTGGAAATGTGATTGTGTACTACTTTTTCTTAATATGAAGACTTATTTTGGTGATTTTATTATACTAAGCTTTTTTCCCCGGAGTTAGGTGCATGCTTCACTGTTAATGTTATTATTAAATAACTAGGCCTATTATAACATTGCATTCAATTAGAGAGCAAAGGAATGGCAACATAACCGGTACATTATTTGTTTTGTATTGCTTTTTACCTTCTTCTCTCGAAACTCTCGGTTTTTTTTTTTTTTTTTTTTTTTTTTTTTAGAAAATTCAGAGAATTTTCTATTCTTCTTTTTAGCGTTTATTTTAGGCTATAAAACACAGGTGGCGGTGTCTTATCCTAATGTAATTTTATCCTATTAATGTAAAATAAACGCTAAAAGAAGACTATTTTGTGAGTATAGGCTACTATGAAAAATAATGTTTAATAAACACATATGAATCTGCCGTTGGGAGCGGCGCCACAAATCCGTGAGTTTACAAATCCGAGGGAACGGATTGCGAAAGCGTGCACACGGATTATGAATTTGTGGGTATGGATTCAAAAACCGAAGGTATGGTTTACAAAATCTGAGCACATGGATTGGAAATTCTTGGGTACGGTTTATTAATCCGAGGGAACAGTTTAAATATTCGTGAATACGGT